>NC_056728.1:560823175-560905675 GCF_019279795.1 Protopterus annectens | reverse complement strand
CTTTATTACAATTATTAATTATTACAAATAGAACACACCACCAAAGTCTTTTCACTGTTTTACTCCGTCTTAGAACATAGAGAAATCTATTAATGTATGACACATACCAGCTCTATGAAGGAAGATAATGACTGAGTGTAAAAAGAGAACACCGAGGGGATATTTAGCAGTGCATTCTACTATAGTAGCAACCCCATCCTCAGATCAATTTACAGGTCAGTTTATAACTGAAAGCAATATCTTTATAGCCAAAACAAAGCAATTCACAATGAGATGCAAGTAAAACAGGATCTGAAGTAGTTGACGTCATTTGGTCTTCAACCTGTGGGTCTGTGGATCCAATATGGCCACATCTCTAGCATCTGATCTGAGCTCCAAGATCCTCCCCTTACCCATAATGCTCCCCTGACTCCTTCCTTCCCTCAGCTCTCGTTTGCCACTGAAAAGCTACGCACCGTGGTTGCAGAGCTCCAGGATTTTTTTGGGGTGAGTTTGCTGTTTTTTGTTCAGGTGTGAGTGTAGGTTTCTTGCCTATCTTCTCTTTACAACCTCCCCTACCCACGTTGTCTGTCGGTTGTTACAAAAAAAAAAAAAAAAAACTAAATAAAGTAGTTATTGTATTTTTCCCTTTGGCCTTCCTGCTCCCTCTCTTCTTCGAGCGAGTGTTTGTGTATGTGTGTGGGTGCCTTTGGATGCTTGTTGTGTCCTCAGATGGCTGAGACCCCGAGCCAGTATTTAGGAAGTGCACAGAGTGTGGCAATAAGCTCTCCCCAGTCGATGGTTACACTCTGTGCGTAGTGTGTTTAGGCGCGGCCCATTTTCTTACCTCCTGTCCTATTTGCATGGGCTTCAACTAGTGGGCACTTAAGGACAGGAGGGCTAAGCTGGTCATGAAGGTTTTGCTTCCATCATCGGGGATGGCTGTCCCTGTTGCCACAGCTTCGGCAGCATCGTCTACTGCTGCTTTTACTTCTGCTTCTCCCCTGGCCTCTGGGACTCAAACTCCCACCATGAGGTCTGGGGAAGGAGACAAGCACAGGAAGGATAAATCTAGGAAACAGTCTCCGAACTGCTCGGCGGGGCCTCCAGCAAAATCTAAGACCCCTCCTAGGCCTAGTATTCCTCCACTCTGATCGCCCAGGTTCTCCCCTGAGCCGGAGGTATTTAGGCCACCTTCTAGAGCTTCCCCTCATTGGTACTCCTGGCCGGTGTCAGTAGCTTCATCTTCTCGGTCGACTCGTAGCCTTAGCAAGGCAGAGATGGACAGGATGATGCGGAAGCTCATCAGCACCCAAATCCAGCTGGGAGTCTTGCCACCCCCCTCTCCCTCCAGAGTGGGGAGCTCACAGCCATTCTTCACCCCTATAACACCTTCTCCGATCCGACCGTCGGTTTTGGAGTCTTTCGATCTGAAGACTCTCATGGTCGGGGGGTCAGCACCGATGGTACCTTGTACCTCAACACGGGCCATTGCCTTGAGTGTCTCAGATCTGACTGTATCGGATTCAGGCTCTCTGAGCTGTATCCTTGGCATCGGCTCTGAGTTTGTTAGAGCGCAGTCTCCCTCTCGGCATCTCAGCTCCTGCATTCTTGGCTCTGACTCCCCCATCGGGTCAGGGGGGGGCAGCTCATGTGCTCATTTCTCAGGACGTTTGCTCACCTTCGGCATTTGACATGGTGGAGAGGGTTCTCTCAAATGCGTTGAGACCCCTGACCATCTTGTCCTCAGACTCTGCCCCGACTCCCCCGGTTCTGGGTACGGTCCCAACCTTCCTCTCCTCTCAGGGACAGCCTGTGCTCGCTTTGCCTCAGGGAGCTTCCATTCGAGAGCAACAAGAAGTTTGCAAGTCCTCCCCCCCCAGACAGTCTCACTGAGGAGGCTCCTTGCAAACGGATGTGCAAAAGTAGGCACTTGGACTCCTCTCCAGAGTCACTCATGGATGACACTGACTTGGAGGAAGGAGAAGGTTCCCCCAGGTCACCCCCAAGGATGTCTCCTTTGGAGACATCATAGAACTCCTTCGCCAAAGAAGGGGGGTCTGCCCAAAAGCCAACTCCGGAAGAGTCTGTGTTTCTAGAGGCATTCGGCATGGGCCCATCTACCTCCTGGGTGTCCCCTCCCGTGGACCCACTTGTGGACCTTATAACATCTTGGGCATGGAGTCTATTCCCAAGCATACAGACAAGATACTTAATCCCCCACCAGACAGGACTAGCTGGAGTAAGGGGTCCCCAGTAGACATTATGGTGGTGGCAGCTGCCACAAGGAAAGAGCTCATGCAGGAGAGCTGTAAGGTCCATCCTCCTGACCAGGAGTCGAGAACTATGGACCATTTGGGGAAGCTGGTTTATGCTTCAGCAACGTTTTCAATAAGGGTGCTGAATTATATGGTATACGTCATCCGACTACAGCATGACCTGGTTAACAAAGTCACTGAGTCACCCCTGGAGTCCATGTCAGTGGAGGGTAAGAAGACATTCTCCACACAGATGGCCACTCTAAAAGCAGTAGCGAACACATCCATGCGCCTCCTTTCCCATGCTACGGAGGGAGCTGCCAGGGCGGCCATTTCTGACATTGCCATGAGGCACAATGCCTGGCTCCGGCTTTGTCAGTTCTTGGAACCCTTCAAGGCATCGTTTGCAAATGCCCCCTATGATGGTTCTTCCCTGTTTGGGAAGTCTGTGCATGAGACACTGGTCCATAATGAGAAGGATGGGAAGACACTGTCTGCCATCTGGATCCACTTGTCCGTTCCTCAAAGATCCTTCTCTAGGAATCAGTGAGGGATGAAGAAGTTTTGGTTCTGGAAATCTCAGTTCTCCAAGGACACTCAGGACTCATCTTCCCCTAGAGGCAGTGGGGGTTATGATAGACGCCGGCCCAGAGGCAGAGGGGGATCTGAGAAATTTTGGGTCTCGAGAACCGTTCTTGGACAGGACTGCACAGCAGGTCTGAGGAGCTGCCCGACTGCTCATCTCTGGAGGCAGTCAGGGGTCATCTCTTGCTACACCCAACAGAGTGGGAGTCCATAACAACAGACCATTGGGTGTTGCATATCATATCCAGAGGTTATTCCATCCTGTTCATAGATCCACCTCTCCCACCAAAACGCCTTCCAGACATTCCACCCATGCAAAGGGGTCAGGGCCCTCCCCTTTGGTCTCACCACAGCCCCAGGTTGTTCACCAAAGTCATGGCGGTCGTAATGGCTCACCTGAGGCTTCAGTGAATTCAGGTCTTTCCTTACCTGGACGATTGGCTCCTTGCTGCCCCCACCAAGAATCTGCTTTGCCAAGCCAGGGACTATTTCCTTGTATTAGCGAACCGTCTGGGCATTACTAACAACCTCAGCAAATCATCACTGACTCCATTCCAGACTCTAAACTTTATTGGAGCTTGGTTGGACATCATCCAAATGAAGGTTTATTTCACCCCGGAAAGGGTACACAATCTAAGACTTCATGTTTCTTACATTCTTCAAGGTTGTCTTCCCCTAGCAGAGGCAGTTCTGTGGGCTCTGGATTCCATGGCAGCCACAATCAATCTTCTACCCTTTGCATGACTTCATCTGCGAGTTCTCCAGTGGATGCTAGCAGTTCAGTGGTCTCTACTAGACCTACCATTGTCCAATCCAGTCCATATTTCCCAGACTCTCCTTGTTGCTGGATTCTCTTCCCGGACCTTGTTGAGGGATGTCCCTTTCTTCCTCCCTGTCCCAAAACCACAGTGACCACGGACGCATCCCAGCTAGGGTGGGGTGAGGTGTGAGCATTGCTTGGGAAGGACAGTCCAAAGCACATAGTCCCCTTCCAAGACCAATTTGCATATCAATGTCCTGGATATGAGAGCGGTTCTTCTAGCATTGCAGGCCCTTCATGCCCATCTTCCTCTAGGGACTATTGCGATCCAGTCAGACAACATGTCAGTAATCTGGTATATCAACAAACAAGGTGGAACCAGGTCTTATCCTCCGTGTCACGAAGCCATGAGATTGTGGGAATGGGTGATTTCCACCGGCCATTTTCTGGTGGCCGTGCATATCCCGGGATGGTCCGACATCCTAGCAGACAGACTCAGCAGGACTATTCTGATGCCTTACGAGTGGTCTCTGAATCCTTCAGTAGCAGAACAGATCTTCCTCAAGTGGGGTCAGCCTTGCTGTGATCTCTTTGCATCTCCTTCCAATACAAAGTACAGTGAGTTCCTCACTCTGAACCCCCCCCCCTCAGGGGGAAGCCTACAGGGACGCACTGGTTCATGCTTGGCCTCCCGGTCTTCTCTGTGCCTACCCCCCCCCCTTTACCTCTCATCCCAAAGTTTCTTCAGAAATTTCACAGGCTGGGGAGTACAGTGGTCCTCATTGCCCCATTCTGGCCTCTCCATATCTGGTTCCCCTTCCTTTGGTCTCATCTGGTAGCTCCATCATGGATCTTGGATCCAGTTCTGGATCTCATTTCTCATCCCTTGGGTACTCTTCACCCAGATCTGGACAGTCTGAAGCTTACAGCTTGTTGCTCCAGTTCCATTAATGATTAGGACTCCCGTTTTATCTTCTCTGGTTAAAACCATTTTGGTGGCAGCTCACAAATATTCCACCAGGAAAATATATCATCGCAAGTGGAAATGATTCTCCATATGGGCCTCTCAACAGGACTTGGATCTCTTTATGGCTGTAGTCCCAGCAGTTTTAGAATTTTTGGTGACTATCTTCCTTCAAGGTGCTAGCTCCTCTATGGTTAAAGTCCAACTGGCTGCCATCTCTAATTTCCATGTGGGGGAAAACATGGCTTCCCTAGCTTCATCTAGACTTTGCAAGACCTTGCTTAAAGGTACCTTTCTTTTAAGACCCCCGGTGAAAGATCCTACACCTCCATGGGACCTCACCTTTGTACTTCAGGCTCTAGTCTCCCCTCCATTTATTTATTTTTATTTATTTATTTGAAGTTTGTTTACCAGGATAATCCATTGGACCGAATGAGCCCATTTTCAATGGAGTCCTGGGGAGAAAAGCTCCAAAGATACAATGTCAAAAAACAAAATGTCAAAATACAAATAAGAATAAAGTCAATTATAATAAGTAGAAAATAACATCTAATTTAAAGTAAAATATAATAGGTAGAACATAACATCTACTGATTAAGTATCACAGTAGTATATGTAAGCAAGAGATCAGGAAATGCAACAGAACTGCAATACAAGAACAACAAATAAGTTTACAATTTTTAATTTCTATATTCAATAGTAAATGTAAGGAAAGAAAGTATTAGTTAAGAATATTAGTTAGTAGGTATGTGCAGATAGCAGTTACATAGGTGGTTGGCTATAGTAGGAGTGTTCCTATAGAAGGGAAGGGATTATAGAATAAGGAGTGTGAAGTAGCTGGAGGAATTTATGTAGGGTGGGTACAGGAGCATTCCCAGTGAGAAGATAGGTGTGAATGGAGGAGAGATTTGAAGATAGGAAGGCTGCTGGTAGTACGGATATGTGATGGGAGGGAGTTCCAGAGGCGGCCAGGGCAAAGGAAAGTAAGAGTTTGCCTGCTGGACGGTTAGGTATATGGAGTTCGAGTAGGTTCTGAGTGTTGGTTCTAAGGGGTCTATTAGGATGGTGTATGGTGAAGGCTGAGGAGAGAGAGCGGCAAAGTGAGGGCTTAAAGATGAGCTTATGAGCTTGAGTTAGTTGAGTGTAAGAAAGATAGTTTGGGAGCTCTAGCCAATTCAGTTTGTGGAGGGCAGTACAGTGGTGAGAGGAGGATTTATGGCCAGAGGCGAATTTAGCGATTTTGTTGTAGCAGGAAGAAAGTTTTGTTTTGGTAGAGGATTTAAGGTTGGTTAGTAGTGGGGCACCATATAGTAGAGAGGGGATGAGGTATGTGGTAGATAGGAGGAATCTGGTAGAAGGGGAGAGGAAGCGTGAGTGCCGGTAGAACATACCAAGTTTTGATGTGTTTTTAATGTTTGTATGTATATGGGAATCAAATGTGAGCTGATTATCAATGAGAGTTCCTAGCAGTTTGACATTGGAAACAATTTCTAGGGATGTATTATTTTGACTGGTTATGAGGAAAGAGTTTTTGTCAATAGTTATGCTTTTGATGGTGTGAATAGAATGAGTTTGGTTTTAGATGGATTTAGAGCAAGATGATTATCATGCATCCACTTTTCAGTGGTTGTGAAGGCATCCTGAGTTATTTTTTGAGTGAGGGAATACAGTTTGCAGCACAGATGATGGTAGAGTCGTCAGCGTATTGGACTATTTTAGCATTTGGGATATTGTAGTGAAAGTCATTAATGAAAATATTGAATAATAGTGGACCTAATATGGAGCCTTGAGGTACACCAGTGACAGTGTTGAGGTAAGAGGAGGTGGATTTCTTCCATTTAACAGATTGCTGCCGATTGGAGAGGTAACTAGAAAACCAACTAATGCAAGAGGGGAAAGATGTAGGTTAGAGAGTTTGTTGAGTAGCAGGGAATGGGAGATGGTGTCAAGGCTTTAGAAAGGTCTAGGAGGAGAGTAGAGACAATATAGTTGGAGTCTCTGGCTTTATTTACAGTTTCAAGGAAGGAGAGAAGAGCAGTAGTAGTGCTATGACCGGGTCAAAATCCATGTTGTGTTGGAGTTAATAGGTGATTATTGGTGAGGTAAGGTAGCAGTTGTATGTGTATGCACTTTTCTAGTAGTTTAGAGATGGGGATAAGATGGCAATTGGTCTGAAGTTGGAAATGGCATTGTCGTTACCTCCTTTGTGGAGGGAATGATGTAAGCTTTTTCCAGATTTGGGGTACATAACTTTCTTGGATGGACCGATTTAAAAGTATGCAAATTGGGTAGGCTATGGATTCAGTAGCTGTCTTTAGGAAGAAGGAAGGGATATTGTCGGGAGCGTTAGAGCAAGGTTTTAATTTAAGAAGCAATTTTTTATAGTACATATGGGTATAGGTTTGGGGAGAAGAGAGGGTGGTCAGAGGATGAGTGTTCAAGATTGGAAGTGGAAGTAGGAGTCGTAGCTGGAGGAGTCGAGTTATTAGAAAATGAGGATGTTAATTTAGATATGGAATCAATAAAGAAGCTGTTAAATTGGGAGGCTAGATTGGTATCACTAGTATTTTCATCTGGTTGTGGGTTTTCCTTTTGCCAGGGTTGAAGAGGGAGGAGATACTATTCCAGAACTTTTTGGGTTAGTCTTATGATTATTTTGGAGGGTAATATAGTAGGATCTGCGGTCAGAATTGATAAGTTTTTGACTCTGTTATGGAGTGTTTTGTATTCATTTAGGGAGGCTGGGTTTTGTCTTTATAATAGTTTTTAAGGCTTTATTGCGCATGGTAGATAAGGTATCTTTTTTAACCATGGCGGAGTTTTATCCTTGGTTCTGTTTATTCTAAGTGGAGCTATGGTGTCGCGGATGATTAGAAATGGTATATTAAAATAGGTGACGGCTTCATCTAGGGGTAGTGTATGTAGGGACTCCAATTGAATTGTTTCAATAATTCAGAGAAGGTGTTTTGGTTGAAATTCTTTAAGGAGCGCACAGAGATGGTGGTATGAGAAAGCTGTGGGGAGGTAGAGTGATGGTGAGCAAAGGTGGGAAAGTGGTCACTGAGAGGGTCAGGGAGTGTACCACTACTTGAGAATAGGTGAGGGTGTGATACCAGAATCCAGTCTAGGGTGCTTCCACAGGAATAGTCTTTGGAAGGTCTGGTTATTGACTGAATTAACTGGTGAAAGTTATAAAGGTTGATATTTTGAGGATTTGTTGGGCATTGGATAGAGGACCAGTTAATGTTAACATCGCCGAGAATGATAACTTCATTGGTAATGTTGGTGGAGAGCCAAGAGAGGATGTCCTCAAGAGTAGCTATGTTATCACCAGGAGGGATGTAGAGGGAGGCTAAGCATATTGTTTTATGCTTGTTAAGATGGAGTAGTGTAAGAAGTAGTTCGGCATTGGCAAATTGGGGAACTGGTTTAGTATAAGAAGTAACTGAGAAAGAGGAGCCATAGAGAAGGGCTACACCTCCTCCTTTTTTGTGTGTTCTATCTTTCCTGATGATATTAAAATTGGGGGGGGTTATTTCTGAGTCTTTTATACAGGGTCGTAGCCATGTTTCAGATATTGATAGTATGTCTGGGTTATTGAGGAGAAGCCAGGCATGGAGGTTAGGGATTTTGTTACAAATACTTTGGGCATTTAATGCTGAGAAGGTAATGGTTTTTGTGGATGAAGGTGTGTAAGTAGAGGAATTTGGGGGGGTGTTTATTGAGGAATTTGAAGGAGATGGACCGGGGTTAGGGTGTATATCACCTGACAATAGAGTGGTTATGACCTGGTGAATACAAAGATAAAGGTAGTTGGAGAGTTTGGTATATGGTTTTAGGGTAGTGTAGTTATCTAGAGTAGTGCAGGAAGCACAAGGATTAATATTTTTGTAGGTGGATACAAGTTTAAAATGGAAGAGTAGTGAGGGGTTGCAGGGGTATAGATGAGGGCTTATGAGGGTGGAAGAGTGTATGAATTGTTTTGGGAATGGGCTAGTTATGTGATAGTAAGGGGAGTGAGTGGGATGGTGAGGGGAGTGAGTGGAATGAAAAGGTTTGGTGATGCAGGAAAGATAGGTTAGGCTTAGTAGTAGTAGTAGATGGATAATAGTTGAGGAAGGTTTGGTTAACATGGTTATTAGTTTTATGTAGGTATGGAAGGGAGTTATTAGTATGAATGGAGTTTAGTTAGTGTGGGAGTGGTTTGGTTATGTAAATTGATGGGTGGGTTAGAGGTGGAGACAGGAAGTGACGTGTGTAATTGGAGTGGGAGGGGTTTGAGGAGGTATAAATGTAGAGATAGTGGGGGCGGGTGGGAATTGGGGGCAGGGTAGGGGAGCGGAGTGAGCCCGTAGGGCGAACGGAGCGGGAAGAGCCAGAAGAGGACTAGGACGAGACTATGGAAAACAATCAGTAAGGATAGGAGAGAGAGACACAGGTAAGAAACCTAAGGTGAGTGGACACTAGGGAAGAGACAGGGAGGTGAGTCAAGGGTGGAAGTACAATATAGGATACTCAAGGTATAGAAGTAGTTACTAGTCAACTGTAGCTTTGTTTTAAGTTTACATTTATTTCTGTCGTTATAAGTAAAAGACCTATCAGATAGAGGACACAGTTAGTTAATGGGAAGGTGCTGCCATCTACTGGCCAAATGGGTAATAACAGAATAGATAAAAGCACTATTAGGTGAGGAAGAAAGGGAAAAGACAATGTGGCCAAGGGAGGATTGGGTCAGTGCTGGGCTGCTGGCTAGCTCACGAGTGTAACACTCTAACATCAACCAGAGGGACAATGGTTATACAAGTAGTTACATACATACACTATTTACTATATGGTTCTTGCAGGGAGGAAGGACAGTAGCCCGAGTATCATACGATCCAGAGAAGGTCCTTACAGGTAGGGAACCAAGGACAAAGTTGGTCAGGAATCTGACTGGGGTAGCTTGAGCGTGATTGATAGCAAGCTGTAAGAGGAGAGAAAGGTAATAAATTAATGTTATGCAATAGAAAAGGGTCATTCAGAATGAGATAAAGCAGTAGGGAAGTGAAGTAGAGGCAGAGAGGAGTAGTCTAGAGTGAATCAGAGTAGGGAAAGGTTAGATGAAAGAAAGATTATATGAAGTCAGGAAGGAAGAGGGCAGGAAAGTACAGTAAGTTAAGGTAGAACACAAGAGGTTACAGTATCAGAGGTTCAAACAACTTGGTTTACAGCCACTGTTATACTACAGACATAAAAAACAGTATTGGAAAACACATAGCAAATCAAGGTTACAAATTCAATCAGAATACACGTTGATGAGACAAACCAGGAGAGTGGAGTTCTACATAAACAAATCTGCAAACATTAACTAACATGAGCCCTGCATGGTGAAGTACAGTCGAGCACAAACACAAATGATTAAAAGAAAAATCTGCAAACATATCAGATTCTTTACACTCTATCTGTGCGAAAATAGGTAGTAGATGAACTAGTGCACCCTTAAAGCAAGCATGTGTATAATATATAGGATAGGCACAAATAATAAAAAAGTGTAGTTTGACTCTGTTTCTACAATAGGCGACAACTAATCACGCTTCTATGTACATGGAGATGGAATTGTACACCACATATGGGAAGTATAGGCACAAATAATTAAGCTAGTGTCTTATGGTTCTAATTCTACAATAGGCGAAACAAACTTAGTGCTCCTTTCTATGCGGCAGAGATGGACAGACTATAATAGCAAAATGTCGCAGAAAAACAGAATCTCAAACAAAACAACAGCTGGGAAGCTGAAACAGCCACTGGCTTGGAGGGCTGTAACGCTTATCTCCGGGATAACTGCTCTTAGTAGGTACTATGGAGATGGAGTTATGTGGTCCCGGTAATGTGGGGGAAGAGTCGCCAAGTCAGTAGGAGCAAAAAATAAATAGAAAGCTAATGGTGAAGGTAAGCAGCTGAATTAAGGAGGTACAAGCGTAACGAGCTGTGTCAGTATTTACTGCTGAAGGCAGAAAACAAAATAGGAGTTAAGATGAATTGAGCAGCTAATTCATCAGCGCACACTTGTTAACTGCAGAGTACAGAACTCCGGTTAACGTTTCTGACGACAGAAATGTATAGGAGATAGGTTGTCACCGCCGTATTTAAACGGCCAACCACTTAGGGCAAGACAGTAGCAGCGCCCAACAGGTATACAATATTTAAAGCAGCCATACACCCACACAAGAGTGCACTATAGATAGGAGAAGCTGAGCGCAGAGTCTAAACAATCTTAATAGAGCAACAACATTGACAGCATATACACGGAGCCAAACAAGGCAATTGGGCTACAAAGTTATAAGGCAAGTTGCTAAACACAGCTTATGACCGAGCAGCAACAGACAGCTTGGCATGAACTTCTACAAACAATGAGAGATTTAGGATTCACTCACCCACGCACGGAGCCAGCAACCGAGAGCACGACCCGGTTAGGAAGGGGCCAGGGAAGATTTAAAAATGGCGCCTGTTCTGAATGGCGTCACTATATGACTTCAGGGGCGGGAAAAGGGCAGGAAGAAGGGAGGAGGGGCAGGATGGGGAGATAGGGGATAAATAGCTATGTGGGGGAGGGGACAGGTGATGAGGGTAGACCAGTTAGAGCCAGGAGAAGAGGACTAGGACGAGACTATGGAAAACAATCAGTAAGGATAGGAGAGAGAGACACAGGTAAGAAACCTAAGGTGAGTGGACACTAGGGAAGAGACAGGGAGGTGAGTCAAGGGTGGAAGTACAATATAGGATACTCAAGGTATAGAAGTAGTTACTAGTCAACTGTAGCTTTGTTTTAAGTTTACATTTATTTCTGTCATTATAAGTAAAAGACCTATCAGATAGAGGACACAGTTAGTTAATGGGAAGGTGCTGCCATCTACTGGCCAAATGGGTAATAACAGAATAGATAAAAGCACTATTAGGTGAGGAAGAAAGGAAAAGACAATGTGGCCAAGGGAGGATTGGGTCAGTGCTGGGCTGCTGGCTAGCTCACGAGTGTAACACTCTAACATCAACCAGAGGGACAATGGTTATACAAGTAGTTACATACATACACTATTTACTATATGGTTCTTGCAGGAGGAAGGACAGTAGCCGAGTATCATACGATCCAGAGAAGGTCCTTACAGGTAGGGAACCAAGGACAAAGTTGGTCAGGAATCTGACTGGGGTAGCTTGAGCGTGATTGATAGCAAGCTGTAAGAGGAGAGAAGGTAATAAATTAATGTTATGCAATAGAAAAGGGTCATTCAGAATGAGATAAAGCAGTAGGGAAGTGAAGTAGAGGCAGAGAGGAGTAGTCTAGAGTGAATCAGAGTGGGGAAAGGTTAGATGAAAGAAAGATTATATGAAGTCAGGAAGGAAGAGGGCAGGAAAGTACAATAAGTTAAGGTAGAACACAAGAGGTTACAGTATCAGAGGTTCAAACAACCTGGTTTACAGCCACTGTTATACTACAGACATAAAAAAACAGTATTGGAAAACACATAGCAAATCAAGGTTACAAATTCAATCAGAATACACGTTGATGAGACAAACCAGGAGAGTGGATTTCTACATAAACAAATCTGCAAACATTAGCTAACATGAGCCCTGCATGGTGAAGTACAGTCGAGCACAAACACAAATAATTAAAAAGAAAAATCTGCAAATATATCAGATTCTTTACACTCTATCTGTGCGAAAATAGGTAGTAGATGAACTAGTGCGCCCTTAAAGCAAGCATGTGTATAATATATAGGCGATAGGCACAAATAATAAAAAGTGTAGTTTGACTCTGTTTCTACAATAGGCGACAACGAACTAATACGCTTCTATGCGTACATGGAGATGGAATTGTACACAACATATGGGAAGTATAGGCACAAATAATTAAGCTAGTGTCTTATGGTTCTAATTCTACAATAGGCGAAACAAACTTAGTGCTCCTTTCTATGCGTGCAGAGATGGACAGACTATAATAGCAAAATGTCGCAGAAAAACAGAATCTCAAACAAAAACAACAGCTGGGAAGCTGCGAAACAGCCACTGGCTTGGAGGGCTGTAACGCTTATCTCCGGGATAACTGCTCTTAGTAGGTACTATGGAGATGGAGTTATGCGTCCCGGTAATGTGGGAAGAGTCGCCAAGTCAGTAGGAGCAAAGAATAAATAGAAAGCTAATGGTGAAGGTAAGCAGCTGAATTAAGGAGGTACAAGCGTAACGAGCTGTGTCAGTATTTACTGCTGAAGGCAGAAAACAAAATAGGAGTTAAGATGAATTGAGCAGCTAATTCATCAGCGCACATTTGTTAACTGCAGAGTACAGAACTCGGTTAACGTTTCTGCCGAGAGAAATGTATAGGAGATAGGTTGTCACCGCCGTATTTAAACGGCCAACCACTTAGGGCAAGACAGTAGCAGCGTCCAACAGGTATACAATATTTAAAGCAGCCATACACCCACACAAGAGTGCACTGTAGATAGGAGAAGCTGAGCAGAGTCTAAACAATTTTAATAGAGCAACAACATTGACAGCATATACACGGAGCCAAACAAGGTAATTGGGCTACAAAGTTATAAGGCAAGTTGCTAAACACAGCTTATGACCGAGCAGCAACAGACAGCTTGGCATGAACTTCTACAAACAATGAGAGATTTAGGATTCACTCACCCACAGACGGAGCCAGCAACCGAGAGCACGACCAGTTAGGAAGGGGCCAGGAAGATTTAAAATGGGGCCTGTTCTGAATGGCGTCACTATATGACTTCAGGGGCGGGAAAAGGGCAGGAAGAAGGGAGGAGGGGCAGGATGGGGAGATAGGGGATAAATAGCTATGTGGGGGAGGGGACAGGTGATGAGGGTAGACCAGTTTGAGCCAGGAGAAGAGGACTAGGACGAGACTATGGAAAACAATCAGTAAGGATAGGAGAGAGAGACACAGGTAAGAAACCTAAGGTGAGTGGACACTAGGGAAGAGACAGGGAGGTGAGTCAAGGGTGGAAGTACAATATAGGATACTCAAGGTATAGAAGTAGTTACTAGTCAACTGTAGCTTTGTTTTAAGTTTACATTTATTTCTGTCGTTATAAGTAAAAGACCTATCAGATAGAGGACACAGTTAGTTAATGGGAAGGTGCAGCCATCTACTGGCCAAATGGGTAATAACAGAATAGATAAAAGCACTATTAGGTGAGGAAGAAAGGGAAAAGACAATGTGGCCAAGGGAGGATTGGGTCAGTGCTGGGCTGCTGGCTAGCTCACGCAGTGTAACACTCTAACATCAACCAGAGGGACAATGGTTATACAAGTAGTTACATACATACACTATTTACTATATGGTTCTTGCAGGGAGGAAGGACAGTAGCCCGAGTATCATACGATCCAGAGAAGGTCCTTACAGGTAGGGAACCAAGGACAAAGTTGGTCAGGAATCTGACTGGGGTAGCTTGAGCGTGATTGATAGCAAGCTGTAAGAGGAGAGAAAGGTAATAAATTAATGTTATGCAATAGAAAAGTGTCATTCAGAATGAGATAAAGCAGTAGGGAAGTGAAGTAGAGGCAGAGAGGAGTAGTCTAGAGTGAATCAGAGTGGGGAAAGGTTAGATGAAAGAAAGATTATATGAAGTCAGGAAGGAAGAGGGCAGGAAAGTACAGTAAGTTAAGGTAGAACACAAGAGGTTACAGTATCAGAGGTTCAAACAACCTGGTTTACAGCCACTGTTATACTACAGACATAAAAAAAACAGTATTGGAAAACACATAGCAAATCAAGGTTACAAATTCAATCAGAATACACGTTGATGAGACAAACCAGGAGAGTGGAGTTCTACATAAACAAATCTGCAAACATTAACTAACATGAGCCCTGCATGGTGAAGTACAGTCGAGCACAAACACAAATAATTAAAAGAAAAATCTGCAAACATATCAGATTCTTTACACTCTATCTGTGCGAAAATAGGTAGTAGATGAACTAGTGCGCCCTTAAAGCAAGCATGTGTATAATATATAGGCGTATAGGCACAAATAATAAAAAAGTGTAGTTTGACTCTGTTTCTACAATAGGCGACAACGAACTAATACGCGCTTCTATGCGTACATGGAGATGGAATTGTACACCACATATGGGAAGTATAGGCACAAATAATTAAGCTAGTGTCTTATGGTTCTAATTCTACAATAGGCGAAACAAACTTAGTGCTCCTTTCTATGCGTGCAGAGAGATGGACAGACTATAATAGCAAAATGTCGCAGAAAAACAGAATCTCAAACAAAAACAACAGCTGGGAAGCTGCGAAACAGCCACTGGCTTGGAGGGCTGTAACGCTTATCTCCGGGATAACTGCTCTTAGTAGGTACTATGGAGATGGAGTTATGCGGTCCCGGTAATGTGGGGGAAGAGTCGCCAAGTCAGTAGGAGCAAAGAATAAATAGAAAGCTAATGGTGAAGGTAAGCAGCTGAATTAAGGAGGTACAAGCGTAACGAGCTGTGTCAGTATTTACTGCTGAAGGCAGAAAACAAAATAGGAGTTAAGATGAATTGAGCAGCTAATTCATCAGCGCACACTTGTTAACTGCAGAGTACAGAACTCCGGTTAACGTTTCTGACGACAGAAATGTATAGGAGATAGGTTGTCACCGCCGTATTTAAACGGCCAACCACTTAGGGCAAGACAGTAGCAGCGTCCAACAGGTATACAATATTTAAAGCAGCCATACACCCACACAAGAGTGCACTGTAGATAGGAGAAGCTGAGCGCAGAGTCTAAACAATTTTAATAGAGCAACAACATTGACAGCATATACACGGAGCCAAACAAGGTAATTGGGCTACAAAGTTATAAGGCAAGTTGCTAAACACAGCTTATGACCGAGCAGCAACAGACAGCTTGGCATGAACTTCTACAAACAATGAGAGATTTAGGATTCACTCACCCACGCACGGAGCCAGCAACCGAGAGCACGACCCGGTTAGGAAGGGGCCAGGGAAGATTTAAAAATGGCGCCTGTTCTGAATGGCGTCACTATATGACTTCAGGGCGGAAAAGGGCAGGAAGAAGGGAGGAGGGGCAGGATGGGGAGATAGGGGATAAATAGCTATGTGGGGGAGGGGACAGGTGATGAGGGTAGACCAGTTTGAGCCAGGAGAAGAGGACTAGGACGAGACTATGGAAAACAATCAGTAAGGATAGGAGAGAGAGACACAGGTAAGAAACCTAAGGTGAGTGGACACTAGGGAAGAGACAGGAGGTGAGTCAAGGGTGGAAGTACAATATAGGATACTCAAGGTATAGAAGTAGTTACTAGTCAACTGTAGCTTTGTTTTAAGTTTACATTTATTTCTGTCGTTATAAGTAAAAGACCTATCAGATAGAGGACACAGTTAGTTAATGGGAAGGTGCTGCCATCTACTGGCCAAATGGGTAATAACAGAATAGATAAAAGCACTATTAGGTGAGGAAGAAAGGGAAAAGACAATGTGGCCAAGGGAGGATTGGGTCAGTGCTGGGCTGCTGGCTAGCTCACGCAGTGTAACACTCTAACATCAACCAGAGGGACAATGGTTATACAAGTAGTTACATACATACACTATTTACTATATGGTTCTTGCAGGGAGGAAGGACAGTAGCCAGTATCATACGATCCAGACAAGGTGCTTACAGGTAGGGAACCAAGGACAAAGTTGGTCAGGAATCTGACTGGGGTAGCTTGAGTGATTGATAGCAAGACTATTTACTATATGGTTCTTGCAGGGAGGAAGGACAGTAGCCAGTATCATACGATCCAGAGAAGGTCCTTACAGGTAGGGAACCAAGGACAAAGTTGGTCAGGAATCTGACTGGGGTAGCTTGAGCGTGATTGATAGCAAGACTATTTACTATATGGTTCTTGCAGGGAGGAAGGACAGTAGCCCGAGTATCATACGATCCAGAGAAGGTCCTTACAGGTAGGGAACCAAGGACAAAGTTGGTCAGGAATCTGACTGGGGTAGCTTGGCGTGATTGATAGCAAGACTATTTACTATATGGTTCTTGCAGGAGGAAGGACAGTAGCCAGTATCATACGATCCAGAGAAGGTCCTTACAGGTAGGGAACCAAGGACAAAGTTGGTCAGGAATCTGACTGGGGTAGCTTGAGCGTGATTGATAGCAAGCCACGCACGGAGCCAGCAACCGAGAGCACGACCCGGTTAGGAAGGGGCCAGGGAAGATTTAAAAATGGCGCATTTGAGCCCGCGGCTTCAGTAGACTTGCAATATCTATCTTGGAAGACTTTATTTTGGTGGCTATCACTTCTGCAAGGAGGGTATCAGAACTTCAAGCATTGTCCATCAAGGTTCCTTACATGGTTTTCCATAAGGACAGGGTTTCCCTGCACAATAATCCATCCTTTCTTCCCAAAGTGGTCTCAGAAACCAATATTAACTAGACTATCAATCTTCCTGTTCTCTTTCCTAATTTCCAAAACAGGGGTGAATATAAACTACATTTGTTGGACGTACATAGGCAACTGAGATTTTATTTACACAGAACGAAATCCTTTTGCAAATCTTATCAGTTGTTTGTCTCTTATTCAAAGCCATTCTTCGGCAAGCTAATTTCTGAAGTGACCATTGCTTGTTGGATTTCCCGATGTATCATTCGAACATATTTGGACAAAGGCATTTCCCCTCCAGGTCAGGTAAAAGCACATTCCACCAGGTCTTTGCCCACTTCAGCAGCCTTTTGGTCCAGGGTGTCACTAGATGATATTTTTTCTGCGGCTTCTTGGTACTCCTCTCATACCTCCATTTTCCATTACAAGTTAGACATTGTATCCAGGAGTAGGGCATTGTTTGGCTCCGCAAAGCTCTGGAATATCCTTCCATGAGGGCCACCCAGAATCTTAAACAACTTCTCTGCTATAAAGGTTTTGGTAGAAATGAAGAGCTGTATAGATTTAACAAGGGGACAATCCCCTGTTATAAATGCATTTTTTGGAAGTTCACTAATATGGAAACAGACCAATTTTATTTTTAAGGCATCTGGGATGTGCAATAGTGAAAATTTAGTTTATATGGCTAATTGTGAGAAATGTTTATGTTTTTAGATTGGAAAAACCAACTGCAAATTCAAGGAGAGAATTGTCTCCCATTTATCTGACATAAGAAGAGGGGTTGAGGCAAATGCACTTAGCAAGCATATTCTACATTGTGGGAATGAGCATGCTTTTAAATTTAGGATACTTGCAAGAATAAGAGGGGAGGGGACATTGTGAATGCCACAGAGAGAACAGAATACAAATGGATAAACTTTTTTAGATCTGATGTCTACCCAGGGCTTAATAAAACTAACAGTATTAAACCCATTTTAAAATTAAAACAAGCATATGTCAGAACACTATATAAGTTTTTTAGGTTGTAATGAAGTATTTTAGTACATTATTAAGTTGATTATTGTCTTTATTAAGTTTTCTAACAAATTAGGTTTAGTTAGTTATATTAATTGCATTATTTATACAAATTGCATAATTATATAATGTGTTTATGAGTTATGTTGTGTGATTGGCTGGTGTTGTATATTTATTCTGTGGTTTTAATGTATTGATTCATTCTTGAAAAAGAGTTTCAACTCGAAAGCTTGATGTAATAAACCCTGTTTAATATGGATGGTTGTGCTGTGCCTTTTGTTACTGGCCACCCAGGTTCTAGTAGCTGGTTGAAGACCAGATGAAGTTAACTACTTCAGATAAAGAAGTTATGTACTCAGCATAACATTCCATCTGAGTAGTTGTACTTCCATTTGTCTTCAACCATCTCCCTTCCTTCCCCCGGACCTTGTCACTGTTGGCCTAATCCTGTATATAGGTGCTGAACACTATAGTGGCTCTCCTTGTTATACTTGGATTAGGGATATTGGGGAGCCATTAATGTTAAGGTCTGATTGGGTCGGGCTTAAGTTTTATGGGGCAGCAAACTTTATCTGAGGGAAGGAAGGAGACAGGGGAGCATTATGGGTAAGGAGAGGAGCTTGGAGCTCGGACCAGATGCTAGTGATGCGGCCGTCTCTGATCCGATTCAGATCCATAGACCCACAGGTTGAAGACAAATGAAGTACAACTACTCAGATGGAACGTAGTCGTGAGTACATAACTTCTTTTTTTCTGTTATTTCCTGAGACTAAATACCTGGCATATGCAGTGTAGTCTGCTGGTCAAGCAAATGGAGACAGTGGCCAACTTAGTAAGGGGTCCTACTACTTCACAAAGCCTTTCAATCATAGAGCAGGCATGTATTTAATTGATTAAAGTTAATATGGCAGTTTTGGAAAAAAAAATAACCGTTTTTTGAGTCATCAAAGGGCACATTGCTGGAACACAAGCCACTTACACATACAGTAAATGTTTCTGCACACATTGTATGCTGTGTGAAACTGTCACTTAGAAGCTTACCTTGCTTTTGCAAAACATTGGAAGCTCATGACATGTAACCTAGAAGCAGATCTGAATAGAGAGGGACATTTTGTAGCAAGTCCAGCACACCCTGATCCTTGTCAGAAGGGTAGTGCTGCACAGGAATTTGTCTAGTAATTATAATGCTGCATATCTTCCAAGAAGAAAAAGAAGTCCAACTGTGTGATATCACTCTGTATAATAATAGATCTACACGGAACAGATTTCTTCAGCGTTCTGTGTGTCTGACCAGTCTTCCCTCCCTGAGATTTATTCTTTCCACCTTGTCCTAAACAGTGAAAATAGTTATGATTGATAATGCTGCATCATTGCATGTAATTATTAGTGCTGTTAATTTTATGCCTAGGGAAAAATGAAGTTAACACTGACAGTTGTACACATATATAATTAGGAGTATATCACTAACATTTTGGATGCTTCCTCGCCTGGAACTGATATTCTCTGTTAGCCATCCTGCAGTCACTGTCCAATGTCTCAGTGTATGTTATTTCTAACGCTACTGAAGGCACTTCGTGAGCCATAGATATGAGCATTGCCATAAGGAGACATGCCTGGATGCGCTTGTAGGACTTTGTGATGCAGTTCAAGATGCCTTTTATTTATGCCTCATTTGGTAACTCAGTGTTGCTTGGGCATACATTAAAAGAAACACTGACCAGAAGTGAATAAATATGGAAAGACCCTTTCTGCCATTGCAATATGGTTCTTTACCCCCATAGGTATTTTTCTGGATCCAAAAAAAGTGGTAAGAAGCTATGGTTCTGGAAGTCCCAAGGGTTCTCTCATGACACTTCTGCAGACAGACCCCCCCCCCCAGTAGATGGGGAAGTTGTAATAGTGGACATCCTAAATGAGGCAAAGGTGGGCTGCAAAACCATGACTTCAGAGGTCCCTTCACTGAGAGGCCTTATCAGAGCTTCTGAAAGATTGCCTGACTGAAATTCTATGGGGCAGTTGGGGGTGCCTATCCCTGCACCCCAACACCTGAATAATCATCACGAGTGAGAAATTGGTGCAGTGGTTGTACACCTATATACATAGTATATAGATATATATATATATATATATATATATACATATATATATATATATATATATATAGGTCTACCTAAGCAAAATTTCTAAGCATGACGAGAACACCGACACCAGAAGATCGACAATGGAGAAGACCAACAGTTGATAATCGTGATGCTGAGAACACCAACATGTTAAGTTAAGTGTGTGATAGGGACGGATGTTAGGGTCAGGGTGTGGGTAAGGTAAGTGTGTGATAGTGACGGACGTTAGGGTAGGGTGCGGGTCGGGTAAGTGTGCGATAGTGATGGACTTTAGGTTTAGGGGCGGGTTAAGTGAGTTAGGGTTAGGGTGCGGGTAAGGTAAGTGTGCGATATTGACGGACTTGAGGGTTAGGGACGGATTAAGTGAGTTAGGGTTAGGGTGCGAGTAAGGTAAGTGTGCAATAGTGACGGACCTTAGGGTTAGGGTTTAGGTTAAGGTTAGTGCATAGATAGTTGTGTATGTAAGGTTTAGTGTAGGTTTGTAAGGTTTTTGGTGTGCTTGTGTTGTGTGTGTGTTTTTCAGGAAAGATATTTGTTTTGTTGATTGTCGGGATTTTGGTTTGTCGGGCATGTGAAGTTTCGTGTTTTTGAACTTTATTTTTTTTTCAGTTTTGTCGTGTCAGTTATTTCGTTGTCAGTGTTTTGGCATGTCGGTGTTATCAGGTAGACCCATATACATATATATATATATATATATATATATATATATATATCTACTACATCTCCTTTTTGTGCCTTTCCCAAACTCAAAAAAAGTAATTAAACATTCCAGCCTTTCAAAGACAATCAGCACTCAAAGAAATACAAAAGCTGCCAAAAAAGAGAGTCATCCAAGAAGTCTCACCAGACCAGTTAGCATCCCAAACTTAATGAAGATTCTTTTTAGTGTCTGAAAAGACCAGGGACTTCAGGCCAATTTTGGACCTCAGCCACCTCAACCAGTATTTTAAGCAATCAAAGTCCTGAATGTTCACAGTTCAGTCCATTCTCCCACTACTTTGAGTGAATGATCGAATGTGCTCCATAGAACTACAGGATGTGTACTGCCATATCAAGATGGACAGGCAATCCAGAAAGTTTCTGTGCTTCTGTCTAGGAGACAATTACTTCCAGTTCAGATCCCTGCCCTTTGGCCTCACCACAGCCCCCCAGGGTTCACCAAATGAATGGCAGTGGAAGCAGCATACATCAGGCTGCAAGGGTTATCTGAATGACAGGCTCATTTCTGCCACTTCCAGGATCTACTTATCCAAGCAAGAGACTCCTTTCTCTGAATTTGGTGTTGAGCATCATAGTAAACCTGGATAAGTCTAAATTCCATCTGGTACAAGTAGTAGAGTTCATAGGATCACACTGGAAAACAATTCATCAGACAGTGAAACTTTAACAGAGCAGGTTATACATACTTCAGAATCATGCTCAAGTTATTCTTTCATCTCAAAAACAATGGCAAGAATAGTTCCTTGTTTACTGGGTTTGATTGTTGCATCCCTCACTTTGGTTCCTCCTGCTGGATACCACATGAGAGTACTCCAACTGACACTAGCAGTGTAATGGTCCATCAGGGACCAACTAGTGTCTGTCCAAGTACATCTGATGAAAATTTGCAGGACTCATATTCACTGGTGGCTCAAATCCCCTATGGTAGTGCATGTTCACCCCTTTGGTTTTCCCCAGCCCAAAGCCACTGTGACTACAGACACTTCCCATTTGGGGGGCGTGGAGACACTGTATATGGAAAGACAGTCAAGGCATTTGGTCCCCCTCTAATGGTTGCTCTCCAAGACCAATCTCCATATCAACATTCTAGTGTTGCAGGGCTTTCAGGACTCCCTCCCGTAAGCACTGTTATCTATCCAAACCAACAACATGTCGGTAGTCTTGTACGTCAACAAGCAATTGAGAACCCACTCTTACTTGTTATGCTAAGAAACCATGAGGGTTGGCAGTAGGTGATATCTTCTAGTCACTTTCTTCTAGCTGTGAACATTCCAGGAAAGCCAATGTTCTAGTAGACAGTTTAAGCAGATCTATCCCCGTGATTCACAAAGGGTTCTTCAGTCAAAAGGTGGCACAATTGATTTTCTGCTGTTTGGGCCAATTGTGATGCTATATTTTTGCTTTTCCCCACAACAAGCTCATCAGATTCTCTGCCCTGATCCCCTGGGGGGGGGGGGGTCATGCTGCCAGCCCAGCTATCTGATATTTTGTAAATAATCCTTTGTCATTTGTGAATATTGATATGATTTATACAGAACTGTATGTTACCTACTGAGCTAAGATGTATCCACAGTGTACCATACTGGAAAAGAACAGAAATGTATATTAACTATATACCTGTGTGAATGTTTGTTTCAGTAGTAGAAACTGGAACATGCAGAGTTAACTTGCAAAACTTCAAGAAAATAAGTTGAAATTAGACAGGTTTACAATTGTCCTATAAAAGTTAGTTTCAATGCAGCAATGAGACAAGATGTCTAGAACTAGGGTGCCTTCTGCATTGTTTTGAAAGTGTTTTATTGTTTTATGACTTGTTTAATTTCTGAGCAAATATCTGAGAGATATGTAATTTTAACACAGAGATCTGAAATTCTGTTAGTTTCTGGTTTAGCTTGGGAACTTAAGTCAGGTGACAAAAATGATGTCATCCAAGCTAACTCAGCAGTTATATTTGATATTAATTTGAGAACTCTCTCAGATAGAGACTGTGCATTTTGTATGTCGTCTTGGACCTAGCAAGAACATCCATTCATCATCATCATCATTATCATCTGCACTTGCTCTGTAAGTAAGATTTAGGGCATAGTATCTCTTTTAGATATAGATAGGAATATAGTAAAGGTTAGTTTAGATGTTTTCTGCATTTAACCAAACACAAAGGAAGGTGCTTGAGTTACTAATAAACAAAAGAAAGGTACCAGTTCAACAACGAAGGTGCAAAACGTTTATTGGGCATACACAGAGTCCACCACAGCAATCCACAATCCACACTGTGGATTGCTGTGGTGGACTCTGTGTATGCCCAATAAACTTTTTGCACCTTCGTTGTTGAACTGGTGCCTTTCTTTTATGTTTTCTGCATTTATCTGAGACTGTCCTGCAATGTTGTTTTAAAATATTTCCTGTGATTTTGAACTCTGAAGTCACTGTGTTGAGTTACTGAGTATTGTCTTGTTCTTTTATTATTTATTATTAAATATATTTAAACCTATCTTTGTGGCTGATATTTGTGAGACATATTTAAGCTCTTAGTGTACTTGCATATTTATTTGGTGACACTGTGCAGGCCACTCCTAATAGCCTGGCACTTGGTCAAAACTACCATTTGGATTAATAGTAATATTGCACAATAGGATTAGACACCCTTTGTAAGGGCCTTATAGTAGCTGGTAAATAGGTGTTGGTGGCAGTGGAAACTTTCTTATAGTCTGGGCAGAAGGGGGCATAGCTAGTAAACCTGTGCCAGCCTTCCCCAGGTGTGTGTGTGTGTTTGTATATAAATCAAATCTCAAAGTGTGTGTTTGTGTCAGCTACTTGGGCAGGGACACAAAGCACTGGTTGGTCAGAGAGGGTGCTGGAGGTCTTGGCTTGACCTCTCATCTGAGATCTTAACCCTATAGCTGTGCCAGTGGGGAGTCGTAATGGGGATCAGGAGAAAGAGGGAGAAACCAGACCCAGACTGACTGTGATCTCTGTGTGCTCTTAAGGGAAATTGCACTTCACTGTGTGTGTACTTGTCATCCTCCCAGTGTGTATGTCCCCCACTGTTGCCAGTGGTGAGGATTGAGGCTCCTTGATTACTGGGCTAGTGCAGGGGCATCAGATATTAATTAGTTGGCAGTGGTGGGATACCCACATCACATATTAAGTGGTTGACAGTGGTGAGTTAGCCACATTTCATATTAATTGGCTTGTAGTGGTGTAGATATTGAATTCCTGTAGCCTGTGTATAGTGGTCACCGAAAATGTTTGTACTCTCAATCAGCCATGCAGTGAACATTCAGAGTTTCCCATCACAATTGTTTTATTTTTTTGTTAGCTTAGTTAGTCAGGGAGAGCAGGCAAGCATGTCAGCAGAGGAGTATGGCAAGCTGACAATGAGCCAGTTGGCTGAAATGTGCCAGGCTAAAGGGCTGGTGCATGCCAGCCTGACTAAGGCAGAAATGATTGTAGCTTTGGGCACAGCTGCATCGCAGACCAGTGATCAGGAGTACAACCAGGCTGGCCTTGGAGATGTGCAACTCTCAGAAAATGGACAGCTCAACCTTTCCACGGAGGACTTAAAAGTCCATCTGGAGTTAAAGAGACTTGAGCTGGAGGCCAGGCATTTTGAAATAGAAGCAGCAGAGAGACCGAGACATCTAGAGGCTGAGGAAAATTAGAAACTGAGATGCCTTGAGGCTGAGGAAAATGAGAAACTGAGATGCCTTGAGGCTGAGGAAAATGAGAAACTGAGATGTCTTGAGGCTGAGGAAAATGAGAAACTGAAATGTCTTGAGGCCGAGGAAAATGAGAAACTGAGATGTCTTGAGGCTGAGGAAAATGAGAAACTAAGATGTCTAGGGGCTGAGGAGAAGGAGAGGCAGAGGCAACATAAAAAGGAGATGCTTACTTTGCCAGAGTCATGGAGGTAATGGGGATGGGAGTAACCAAACCCCAGAAGCAACAAAGGTCAGTAAATATCTTCCACAATTTACAGAGGCTGATAATTTTGATAGTTTCATTCATATGTTTGAGAGGGTATGTAAACAGCATAATGTTAGCCAAAGGCTCTGAGTAAAGCTGTAACTGCTATTTCTAAATTGTCTGATACTGATTGCTTAAGTTATAATATTGTAAAAAAAACTGCTTGCTAGAATGTTTTAAGTTAACACCTGAAGCTTATAGGAAAAAGTTTCATGAGTATAGATGCAAGGCAGATGAAAGTGTGTGAATGTATTGCTGAACTAAGCACTTATTTTCATAGGTGAGTGAGTGGATGGCAGGTCACCACTTTTGAAAGGCTGGCAGACCTTTTGGTGAGGGAAAAAGCCCTTAGCACTTTGCCTGAGAACATGATAATCTGGTTAGCTGATAGAGAATGCAATACTGCAGATGAGTTGGGGAAGAAGGGAGACCTGTACCTAGTAAGCAGGGCATCACTGCACAGGAAGGGGACATGCAGTACTGCCACGAGTCTAAGGGAACCCATGGGTGGCAGCCCAGACTGTCCCAACAGAGTCCACCAGTAGCAGGGGAAGCCACTAGTCCAGCTACATGTCCAGGACCTATGGTTAAATGTTTTAAATGCAACCAGTGGGGCACTGTAGCATATAGATGTCCACAGAGGCAAGTTGGGGAACAAAAGGTGAGAGAGCCAGTAAGTGGGAATGACAAAATGAGAGCAGTAAGTTGTCTCGAGACAACAAGGGTACCAAACTTCCACAAGAGGTTATATCCTATCTTAGTGGATAGGAAAGAGGCCACTGCTGAGAGAGCCTCTGACCTAACCATTGTGAAGCCTGTAATGGTTACAGAGGAGCACTGCTTGCTTGGGCAGTCTACTCCAGTCAGAGCTTTAGGAGGGACCCCAATCCAAATACCTTTGGCTAGGGTTCGCCTTGACTGGAAGAGCGAAAAAGGTAGCCAGCAAGTAGGTGTGTTTGAGGCTATCCCTGCAGATGTCCTGATAGGAAATGATTTTAATAATGCAATACCATGTGTGCATGCAGTTACATGCAGTCAGACTTAGAGACAAGCATGTGGGTCTAGTAGCCTGGGGGAAACCCAGAGAGACCGCACACTTGCAGCCAGGACTGGTGAGATGGTTACTTCAGGGGGGGAGCTACCCTGTAGGTGTGAGCCACAGCTGATAGTGGGTACTGATGTTTCCTTGGACAGAGTGACTGCAAGGGTAGAGGTGAGTACTAGTACCCAGGCTGACAGTGAGGCAATGCTCTCAGAGAACACCAGACTTCCTGTGGAAGGGGAGCTGGAAAGGGTTACTAAGAGAGAGTTGAGAAAGGCTTAACTCTCAGATCGTACATTACAAGGGCTAAGGGAGGTAGCTACTGAGGCACCTGATTCCCAAGGGAAGGGAAATCTGCATACTGGGACAAAGGGTTACTTTATAGAGAGTGGACCCCTGAGGGAGGGATAGAGGGTGAGAGAATGCAGCAGTTGGTAGTGCCCAGAGCCTACCATTTGGCACTTGTAGCCATAGCCCGTGATATTCCCTTTGTAGATCATATGGGCATAAAATGTATAAAGAGATGTATTATGCAGAACTTTTATTGGCCTGGGATTTCTAGAGATGTAACATTGTACTGCAGGACCTGTGAGCAGTGCCAAAAGGTAGGCAAGGCAGGAGACAAGGTGAAAGCTCCTTTGATGCCTTTGCCTGTGATTGAGGAGCCATTTCAGAGGGTAGCTATGGATATTGTGGGGCCTCTGAGTACCCCAGGTTCCACAGGGAAAAAGTATATCCTAGTGGTAGTAGATTATACTACCTGATACCCTGAATCAGTGGCTCTGTCCTCTATTGAGGCAGAAAAGGTGGCAAATGATTTGTTAGAGATTTTCAGCAGGGTAGTTTTCCCAAATGAAATACTAACTGACAGATGTGCCAATTTCATGTCAAACTTGCTGGTTTGTCTGTGGAAGTACTGTGGGGTGAAGCACCTACAGACCACCTCTAACATCCCCAGACTAATGGTCTTGTTGAGAGGTTATACTCTAAATTCAAGTCCATGCTACAGGCATTTGCAGACCAGTTTAAGAGGGAGTGTGGCAAATATTTGCCCCATATGTTTGCTTACAGAGAGGTTCCCCAGGAACCCTTTGAGTTGCTGTATGGGCGTAGGATGAGGGGACCTCTAGATTTGATTTGAGATGAGTGGGAGGGGAGTTTGAAACTTACAAGGAGTCTGTTGTGGCATATGTCCTAAACCTCAGGACAAGGCTCATTGAACTCATGGGCCTGGCCCAGGAGAACTTGGCAGAAGCCCAACAGCAGAAAAAGGTCTGGTATGACAGGAATGCTCAATCTAGAGAGTATGCTCTAGAGCATCAGGTAATAGTTCTCATTCCTGTCAGACACAACAAGCTGTAGGCTGCTTGGGAGGGACCCTAAAATGTGGTAATGAAGGTCATTGATGTTAACTACATGGAAGAACTGTTAGGCAGGAGGCAGGGGCACAAATTGTACCATGTTAACATGATGAAACCTTACTAAGATAGGGAGGCCCTTGTACTGAGTGTTTGCAGTGGATGGCAAGAGGAGTCTGAGGGGGATCTGGTGACTGATCTCCTCAGTGAGCTCAGACTGACACCTCAGTGGAAGGTGCAGCAATGTCCCATCAGCTATCTCCTAACCAGGTTCAAGAAATCCAAGCAGTGTTACAGGGATTTGGGGACATGTTCACTGGGAAACCAGGGTGCACCCACCTGGTGCAGCATCATGTGGATACAGGAACCCAAAGGTTTTTTTAAGCAGGCCCCTTATAGGGTGCCTGAGAGAGTCAAGCAGACTCTGAGGGAGAAGATACGGGAAGTATTATAACTAGTGGTAATTCAGGAGTCCAGCATTCCCTGGGCCTCCCCAGTGGTGCTGGTACCAAAGAAGGATGGCAGCACCAGGTTCTCTGTGGACTGCAGTAAACTAAATAAGTCACACAGTGTCAGATACTTACCCCATGCCTAGAATAGATGAAGCCCTAGAGCAGTTGGGTGGGGCTAAGTATCTTACCACTATTGATCTTACCAAGGGTTACTGGCAGGTGCCCTTGACTCCCAGTGCTAGAGAGAGGTCAGCCTTTTGTGACTCCTTTTGGCATGTATGAGTTCACAAAGATGCCCATTGGGATGACAAATGCCCCAGTGACTTTCCGGAGGCTGGTAGATTGTATCATAGCAGGAGCAGGAGATTTTGCCCTTGCTTAACTAGTTAATATTGCCATCTACAGCTATTCCTGGCAAGAGCACCTTCAGCATGTCAGGGAGATGCTGGGCAGACTACAGAGGGCAGGGATGACCATTAAGCCCAGCAAATGTCAGGTGGGTATGGCAGAGGTCTCCTACCTGGAACATAGAGTGGGAAGTTGTAAGATCAGGCCAGAACCTGCCAAAGTGAGATCCATTCAGGCATGGCCTGCTCCTGTTACCAAAATCAGGTGAGCACATTCTTAGGGACAGCAGGGTACTACAGAAAGTTTCTCCCCATTTATGGTACCATAGCTACTCCCCTCACAGGTCTGACAAGGAAAAAAACAGCCAGATAAGGTATTGTGGACCCCAGCATGTGAGAAGGCATTCCAGAAGCTTGAAGGAGCTTTGGGAGGACCTCCTGTGTTAGCCAGTCCAGATTACAGCAAAGAATATGTTGTGTAGGTAGATGCTTCAAACTGTGGGGTGGGGGCTGTACTTTGCCAGGTTTCCTAAGTAGGAGAAGAGCACCCAGCGGTATTTCTCAGTCATAAGGCTCCAACCCAGGGAGGAATACCATGCAGCTGTAGAAAAGGAATGCCTAGCCATTGTGTGGGCAATGCAGAAATGTCAGCCTTATCTGTATGGAAGAAAATTCAGTGTAGTTACAGACCACAATCCATTAACATGGCTATATTGAGCCAGCCAGCAAAATGCAAAGTTACTAAGTTGGAGCCTAGGTTTGCAAGCATATGATATGACAGTACAACACTGCAGTGGGGTTAGCAACACCAACGCAGATGGGCTCTCAAGACAGGGAATGGGGTATGGCATACCCAGATAGGCTCAACCCTCTCAAGCAATGCTTCTCAAGGGTCACTTGAAAAACTAGCTTGAGTTTTTTTTTGGGGGGGGATGTCAAGTTGCCAGCCCAGCTCTCTGGAATTTTGTAAATAATTCTATGTCATTTGTGAATATTAATATGATTTATATGAAACTGTATGTTATGTACTGAGCTAAGATGTATCCACAGTGTACCCTACTGGAAAAGAACAGAAATTTATATAAACTATATACCTGTGTAAATATATGTTTTAATAGTAGAAACTGTAACATACAGTGTTAACTTGCAAAACGTCAAGAAAATAAGTTGAAATTAGACTGCTTTACAATTGTGCTATAAATGTTAGTTTCAATGCAACAAGGAGACAGTATGTCTAGAACTAGGGTGCCTTCTGCATTGTTTTGAAAGTGTTTTATTGTTTTATGACTTTCAGTTCTGAGCAAACATATGAGAGATATGCACTTTAACGCAGAGATGTGAAATTCTGTTCATTTCAGGTTTATCTTGGGAACTTAAGTCAGGTGACAAAAGTTATGTCATCCAAGCCAACCCAGCAGTAATATTTGATATTAATTTGAGAACTCTCTCAGGGAGAGACTGTGCATTTTGTATTTTGTCTTGGACCTAGCAAGAACATCCACTCATCATCATCATCTGCACTTGCTCTTTAAGCAAGATTTAGGGCATAGTATCTCTGTTATATATAGATAGGAATATAGTAAAGATTAATTTAGATGTTTTCTGTATTTATTTGAGACTGTCCTGCAATGTTGTTTTAAAATATTTCCTGTGATTTTGAACTCTGAAGTCACTTTGAGTTACTTAGTATAGTCTTGTTCTTTTATTTATTATTAAATATATTTAAACCTATCTTTGTGGCTGATATTTGTGAGACATATTTAAGCTGTTAGAGTACTTGCATATCTATTTGATGTCACTGTATAGACCGGGTCTGTGTTACAGCATCGAAAAATCCATTAATCAAATGGCTTTATAATCAAAAATGCAGGTAATAGAACTCACTTTTGTTGGGGCTGTGCCCCCCCAACACCCCCTCCTAATTATATATACCAACTCCGAGATCGCACTACACTTAAGAAAGTGTAAGTTTTCAGATCTTCACTTTTCGATTATAAAGCCGTTCGATTAATGGCTTATTTAATGCCATAATATAGACCAATACAGACCACTCCTAATAGCCTGCTGCTTGATCAAAACTGCCATTTGGATTAATAGTAAGATTACACAGTAGGATTGGACACCCTTTGTAAGGGCCTTATAATAGCTGATATGTAGGGGTTGGTGGTAGTGGAAACTACCTTATAGTCTGGGCAGAAGGGGGCATAGCTCGTAAACCTGTGCCAGCCTTCCCCAGGTGTGTGTGTTTTTATATATAAATCAAATTTCAAAGTGTGTATGTGTCAGCTACTTGAGCAGGGACACAAAGCACTGGTTGGACAGAGAGGGTGCTGGAGGTTTTGGCTTGACCCCTCAACTGAGATCTTAACCCTATAGCTGTGTCAGTGGGGAGTCTTATTGGGGATCTTGAGAAAGAGGGAGAAACCTGCCCCAGACTGACTGTGATCTCTGTGTGCTCTTACGGGAAGTTGCACTTTACTGTGTATGTACTTGTCATCCTCCCAGTGTGTACATCCAATACTGTTGGAGTGGTGAGGATTGAGGCTCCTTAATTATTGGCAGCCATGTCACTTATTAATTTAATATGTGATGCCCCCTGCACTGGGTCAGTAATCAAGGAGCATCAATCCTCAACTATTCTTAAGTTTTGCAAGTTAACTCTGTATGTTCCAGTTTTTACTATTAAAACATACATTTGCACAGGTATATAGTTTATATACATTTCTGTTCTTTTCCAGGAGAGTACACTGAATTCAAGATAGCTGGGCTGGCAGCGTGACAGGGGGAGTGACTCAGGGATGCTCTGATCCACACTTGCCCCCATCCCAATCTCCTTTATTACTTCCCTTCATCTCTTGTTGTACCAAAATCCTTTCAGAAGACATTAAAGAGGAACATCACTGCAATCTTCATTTCCCACTTTCAACCTTGACAAGTTTAGTTCCGCTACCCTGTAGCCTCATCTGAAATACCCTCTGTGGGTGCTGGATCCCAACACAGATCTTATTTTTCACTCATCCAGCGTGCCTCTCCTGATCAGTCAAGCCCTCAGATTAACTGCTTGATTTCTCCACTTTTAATGATGGATAGTCAATTCAGGCTGTCTTCCCAAGTGATCCATAGTCTTACTTCATCCTAGAGACCATCTACCAGAAAGAGTTACAAAAGCAAATGGAAAAGGTTCTCTATCTTTCCTACTCAAAGTAGTTTAGACCCTTTGTCAGCAACCCTTCCAGTGATCTTAGATGTTCTACCCTGTTGGTTTCAGAACTGTGCCAGCTACTCTACTATCAAAGTCCAGTTGTCAGCTATTTCTAGTTTCTGCATTGGAGAGAATCAGTGCCCTGTTGCCTCCCTCAGATTATCTAAGGCCTTTTTGAGGGTTATCTTTCTTCTCAGGCCTCCTCTTAGAGATCCTACTGATTCTTGCAATATTATTATTGTACTTCAAACTCTGACTAAGCCATTGTTTGAACCTGCAGCCAAGGTGGTTGATAAGTTCCTAACATGGAAAACATTATTCTTGTTGGCAGTTACTTCTGCTAGAAGCATACCATAGCTCCAAGCTCTTTCATGTAAGCCTCCATACATAATTTTTCATAAGAACAAAATTTCCCTTTGAACCAATCCTTTGTTTTTACTAAAGGTAACTACTGAGACCAGTTTAAATCAGAACTTCAGTCTTCCAGGCTTTTTCTCCAAAATTTTCCAATAAGTAAGAATACATGCTACATCTGCTGGATGTTCCTAGACAGCTCCATTTTTACATCCACTATATGAAAACCTTCAGAAAATGATCAGCTGTATGTGTCCTCTTTGACAAATAGACTGGGTCATGGAGTTTCTAAAATCATGTTATCGAGATGGATGTCAGCTTGCATTACACATGTATACAAAGAAAAATCTTGACCCTTACCTAGACCATCAAAGCTCACTCTACAAGATCTGTGGCTGCTTCAACTGCTTTCTTTTCTAGAGCATCTATTAATGACATTTGTGCAGCTACCACTTGATCAAACATTCATAACTGTATACCCCAGTATAAACTTTATTTACTGTCAAGAGGCAGGAGAGTTCCATGAATCCACCCAAGCGTTATATTAGCTGTGGACTGTGTCCCCTCCATTGAGGAATAGATGGAAGAGACAAGATCAGATGCAAATTTTATGTACTTCACATAATGATAAGTCTGTGCTGTCTGCTTCCGTCCTTCCCCAACTCCCCTCCCGCCTATCCCCCTGCCTGATTTTGGAATTCGTTATTTCTTTGTCCTGGTTTTGCCAAACTGACCTATTCCAAAGCCCTTCAAGTGCACATTTTAGCTCCAGATCAGCTTACATGCATTCTTATTACATTTGGATAATCTTGTATATTATTATTATTGGTAATGTTATCAGGAAATTGCCTGTATTCTTGGGCAAGCTTGAGCTGAGCTAATTTTGGGCTTTGTAAGGGGTTATGGGTAAGGGAAGGAGCCCAAGCTTGGAATGCAAAGTCTTGAGTGGCCAAAGATGGCTTCAAGATCAGATCTGAAGGTCCATTCATTGAGGAAAGATAGAAGAGCAGATAGCACATGTCTGTCATTATGGTAAGTACATAACTTTTGTTTTGATATAATGAAAATTATAGCACCAACATATGTAGTGTATGGCAGCCATAAGTTCTGATGTAAAATATTTTTCAGAGGAAACCATATTATAACTTTTTTTTTAGTATTAGAAAAACACTATTTTTATATTAAAATTAGTGTGTGTCTGTAAAATCAAAAATCTGGCAAACTCTGTATCTTTGATATCTGCTATCTGTACATATACAGATGGGAAACAAGCAGTTCAGAAGATTCAGATGATGATGCAGTAGAACTGATGTGATAATGTTCATCATATTAATTACTGCTGCAGTAGCTTTAGCTGTATTGGTTATATCCTGCCAGGGATATAATAGCCATTCAGCTTCTAAAGCTTCAGGATACCTTTCTTGCATTCAAACAAGTTTCAGTGCCAAACCCTTTAGAGCTTTCCTGATGTTGACGAGAGCACTCTTCTGCAGGCTTTCAATCACTGACTGTCGGCTTGTGCTGTTTCTTTGCTGGGCAGCTAAGTTCCCTTTGGTGAAAAAACACATTTTAAATTTCTTATATAAATGTACTTCTTGGTTAGGAAAGTCGCTTTTCATCTAGGATTTTGTGTTTTAATGGAATGTCATGAGACTTAGTTGTATTTTTAAATGGAATCACACTTTGTTTCCTGTCTGTTTAAAATTAAAATAAAATAAACACAGTTTCTCCACATTTCCTAGATGATGTGAAAAGTTAGATTTTAAATTCCTCTTTGGACAGAGTTTTTTTGTGTGGAGTAACTGTGTTTATTTAACTTTTTGAGGTTGGCAAAGTGAATTAACTAACCCTACTATTTATTGTTTTTTTTTTGGGGGGGTGACTTTTAACTTTGAATTTTTATTGGCTTATGCTGTTTTTTTCTAAGAAAAAAGCACCATTTTCTGCTTGACCATAGAGCAAACTACCAGTCCGATGGTCAGTCCTTCTTTCAGCCACTAAAATTAAAAGTTAAGCAAACAGCCTTTGACACCACAGCAGGCTAGCAATTTGCCTCAGCTGCAGATGGGCAGCTATGCTGTGGCCAACATTAGTTCCCCAGGCCATAATTTTTTAGCCCGGGTTAACCACATCCTCTGCACCCATTGGGTTCCCCTCAGTAGACAAGGTAGAGCCATACTTTTTGGTCCTTGGAGAGGAGCAGAGAAGTCATCCCTGTTTAGCCAGAGTGCTGTGCCACACCTAGGGAATGTGCTGCTGGCTTTAGCAGCCCTGTTGGCCTGTTTTTTTTTTTTCCTATCAAAAAGAAACAGAAATGTAAACATGCATCTGCTCCTGCTTAAATTTCCCTGGACAGAAGTAATTTACTAGATCTGGCTCAGGGTCTAATCCAGGCTATTGATCTTTCTTATAGTGTGGTTTCTGGTAAAACAAAAAGTGATGCCTCTTTTCCTGAAGAAATTCAAGATTCTGAATCTGTACAGGACGATAAATGGAAAGATGTAGGTCTTTCTCCTCAGATTTCTGATTTAGAGGAGAACACAGTATCTGATTTTCCATGTGAAGGATACTCTTTCTATGAGACTATTTCCAGAATGTGCCAGTGTTTTCAGTGGGAGAACACTGAGGCTTCTTATTCCATTAGAAAATGCTATGAGCTGTCATAAGTGGAATTTCCAGAACCTTCAACTGTTCCTCCAATGTTGTCTGCAATTTTCTTGATAGTCAGCCTCCTGCCCTTAAAAAGGCAGATAGACTGTATAAAGTTACTCACTCTTTTAAGTTTTTATCCATTCATCCTAAACCTGATCTAGTAGCTTTAGCATTAGTTAATCTTACTATTAGCAAACATTTAGTTAATTCCAATCTTATAGTTTCTGACAAGGATGGGAAAGTAATTGATAAGTACGAGAAAAAAGGGGTCTACTTTACAAAACCGAAATCCTACTTACCAACTTTCAAAACACCAAGACTAAAAAGCTGATAACCACATACCACCCCTTACCCTGGGTAGTGCAGTCTCGGAGTTGGTATATTTAGATAGGGGGTGAAGCCCCCCACATGGATGGGTTTAAATTGCTTCAATTTTAATTTATTTTTTAGTTTGGCCAAGCGGTTACTTAGCTGAAGGCTTTTTCATCTGGGCATTATGAAAATCAAGTTAGTGGGATTTCGATCTTGTAAAGTATACCCGAAAAAATGTATGCTTTTGCAACACTGATTTACAGAATTTTGAATTGTCATGCTCAAATGTTAAAGTTTATTCTGGCTAATTGTGAAAGTATGAGGAAAGCTTTGCCTGCAGATTCTTCTTGTAAGTTAAAATCTGTTTTACATAGTTTAGTTTCTTTCATTTGACAGGTCACAACTCATTGTTAAAACTATGACTGCTGATACTTCTTCCAGGGCTGTGGCCACTGGTACTGTTTTGAGGTGGTTTGCCTGGCTGCATTCTCAAAACTTCCCAGATGATGTGAAAATTTTGATTTTAAATTCCTCTTTGGACAGAGATTTAATTTTTGGTCCCTCAGCTCCAGAAGTTATTAGAGAGAGAGAAGAAAGTGGTAAAATGATACGTGGAATCTCAGACTTTTCAGCCATCAATTTCAAAATTTTCCAAGGTATTCTCCACCCCTCATCCACCAGACCAGACTTTTCTATTTCCCCCTGTAATTCAATATATGTTGTCTCAGGGAGTAATAGAGCCAGGTCCTCCTTCCCAGTTTGGTAAAGGTTTTTAATTCAAGGATGTTTTTGATGCCAAAGAAAGAAAATGTTTGGAGACCAGTTCTGGATCTTTCTTTCCTAAACCAGTTACTTCAAAGTGCTTTTACTTCACAATATGTTAACTATTCTTCCTCATTTAAGATTTCTGGTAAAACTTGATTTAAAAGATGCTTATCATCACATCCCTATTCACCCAGATTTCAGGTGCTTCTTTAGGTTTTGGGTGTCTGGATCATAGTATCAGTTCTCTGTCTTACCCTTTGGACTATCTCCTGGAACAATAGTCATCACAAAGTGTCCAGCTGCAGTTACAGCTCATTGCAGCCTAAAGGGTACTCACATTCTTCTATAGTTATACAACTTGCTTATCTTTGCAGAGACTTTTTCAAAGAGTTTGGAATCTCTCACTTGGGAGACAGATTTCTTACACAAGATGAGATTCCAAGAGAACAATCAATAATCTTTTTCACTCCATCCCACAGGATTGTATTACTGGGATGTCTGCTGAACACCTCACTGCAAAGAGCTTTTCTTCCACAGAAAAAAATAGACCTGTATCTAGATCTATTGCTGTAGTTTTTCACTCAGACTTTGGTCACTGCGAGGGAATACCTCAGAATTTTGGGTCTCTTGGCATCTAAGATTCTCATGATACCCCTGGCAAAACTCCATATGAGAAAGAATGGTATCTGAAGTCTCTTTGGTCCCAACACTAACACCCATTATCTTTTCAAATCCCAGTTCTGGCATTTGTAGGAAGAGAAATCTCTTAACGTAGACAGCAAATATTCCTAAATTTAGCCTCCCCTCCAAGGCAGTCAGTCACCGCAGATCCCTCAGACATTGCCTGGGGAGCAGTTTCAGGAGGAATAAAAGTGCATCGTGTTTAGGACACAAAGGATAGGCGCAAGCACATATTGTTCTAATCAAGGTACTCATCTCTTGAATCATCGTTGATCCCCTAGACCTATTCATGTTGTTACAATACCACAGTCATATGGTACATCAACAAGCAAGAGGGAACTAGGTCTTACCCCCTTTGCAGACTAGCTGTGTTAGCTTTAGATAAAGCTTTACAGCTCAGTTTCACTCTACAGGCATCCTATATCCTGTCAGAGCAAAACTGTGTGGCGGACAAGACAAAGGCAAACCTTCAAAAATGAAAACTAGATCAGGGGGTCTTCCATGATTTGATTCGTCTCTGGAGAGTTCCTCAAGTAGACCTTTTTGTCTCTTCTCCAGACAATCAGATGGCAAAATTCTATTCCACAACCCCATGCAAGAAGGTCTGAAAGACAGATGACTTTTTCTTTCCTTGGACAGAATGTTCTTGTATGCTTTTCCACATTTCCACTCGTATCCTTGGTACTTCTGAAGATTCAGAAGGAATCTCCCAAGATTATTATGGTGACTCAATTCTGGCCCAAATAACAGTGGTTCTTCCTTCTTTTGAAAATGGCCAGGGTCAATTACCACATGCTTCCTCACAGAATGGATCTACTCACACAAGAACAATCAACTTCAACTTACTGCCTGGTTGCTAGGGTATTAATTCCCTCTTGGCACTTGAGTACTGAGAACAAGTACTAATTCAGGCAAGAAAGCCTGCTACTAGAAATCATATATTAGAAAATGGAAAAGGTTTTCTAGTTGGCATCAACAAAATAACCAACACCCATTAAGGGCTTGTGTTTCATTGGTTTTACATTTGCGTGAGTAACTATTATTTGGCCTTTCTAACTCCTCCACCAAGGTTCATCTATCGGCCATGTCAGCATGTCTGCCCCTGGATCCCCCTCTTTCAGTGCATTCTCAGGTCAAAAATTTTTTGAAAGGGATTTTGCTTAAGAGACCTCCAAGAAAAACTGTGACTGCTCCTAGGGATCTTAATTTTGTGTTAGAAAAACTAACACTTGCTCCATATGAACTAGCTCATCATGCTGACTTGAGGTTCTTAACATGGAAAATTATTTTATTGATTTCTTTGACCTCTACAAGGAGAGTATCTGAGTTGCAAGCACTTATGGTGAGTGATCCCTACCTCATTTTACACAGAGACAGGGTTTCTTGGAGAACTAAACTTTGTTTTATGCCTAAAGTGATGTCCAAGTTTACTTTAAGACCAACTGTCTATCTCCCTGTTTTCTTTCCTGAACCTAAAAAATGAGGGAAAAAGGATACTCCATACCATGGGTGCACATAGACAACTCAGGTACTATCTTGACAGAAATAAATCTTTCAGATCTTTGGATCATTCATTTCTTGTGAAGGGAAGAAGAAGGGACACAGTGTCCAAACAGACTAGTTCCAAATGGTTGTCTCAGGCTGTTACTTTTTGTTATTTTCAGCAAAAGAGAACTATTCCAGGCAGGGTCAGGGATCACTATTCTATGCCCTTGGCTTCATTTATGGCTTTTTGGAAAGAGGTGGATTCTAGAAGCTGCTTCTTGGTCCTCTGTATATAGTTATACAAATCACTTCAAGCTTCATTCATTTTCTAGGTCTACATTATGCTTTGCTAGGAACATTCTCCAGGGGATCTTGGATTCCTGTCCTTCCACCTCCCAAATGTAGCAATCTAGAGTAAGCTACCCATATAGGTAAGGGCTAGTGTGCAGTGTGAATGATGTGATGACAGTTACACAGCACACAAGGAAGTAAGCTAACAAAAACAAAGCCCTGAGGGACAACACAACAGTACATACCTATCTTCTTTTGCCCCAAAGGCCTTTGGACACAATCCCCATTCATGTGTATAGAGAAGAAAATCCCAGCTGGATTAATTACCACACATTACTAGATGGGTAGCCAACTGGCTCACTGACAGAAAGGACACTGTCAAAGGTGGAGAGTCCACCTCCACCAGTAGACCAGTTACTAGTGGGGTGGGTACCACTATATGCTCCTCCTTTACTGTGTTTAATCTATTTCTCTCTGAAGTCCAGGCAGTAAATGTCTTCTGTAGCTCCAATTTTTGCAGATGACTGTACATATTGTAGAAAAGGGCACCACAGACAAATGGTTGGTGCCAAACTCATGGTTGATAATTTGATATAGATAGCACCCTCTCCTCCAGGTGGGTGCAAGACTTGGGAACACAGGTTGAAAGCAATCTAAACTTCGATCACCATGTGTCCGTTGTGGTAAGACAAAGCATTTGTGAAGCGGTCTGCTATTATATTCTTGGCAGGATGCAATGGTAATCATTCAAACATCTACTGCTATAGTAGTTTACTTATACAACTGTACTTTTGCAGTGAGACAGTGGAGAAGAAGCTGGAGATGAGAAAGAATCCCAATGGGCACTTCTAGGCTTAGCGAAAGCTTATGACATGGTCCCCAGAAAGCTGAACTGAGCAGTCATGATGGTTTACATTCACAGGAACATTGGTTGAGTTAGTGCAGGCTGTGTATAAGGAATCAATTACACAAGTACAAACAGTATTCAGGATCACAGAGGGGTTTCCAGTTGAAGTGGTTGTGCATCAAGGTTCAGCTCAAAGCCCAGTCCCCTAATATTATAGTGATGGATTACATCAGCAAACAGGGTGGGAAAAACATGTCAACAAAGCTGCTGTATGCAGATAATGTGGCATTACAAGTAGACTCTAAATAGAAACCAGCATGTGATAGAGGAATGTGAATCAACACTGGAGGTATCTGGGATTCCCTCCAGTGGAGCTCTGAAAGTTTGCACTGTAACTTCCAATGGGTGGAGCCTAAGCTTTGATAGAATCAAATTTTGTATTCACATTTCAAACAAATGTTCATATCTCTGGAACCATAGGTGCTGCTAAAGCTGTGTAAATGGCAAATTCTTCAGCATAGATTATTTTTATAGAGATGCTATTCTCTAGGTTGTAGGTCTTAAATCAATTTTATAAGTCACAGTCAATAACAGTTATTAAGTTTGTCACATTTTGTAAACAGCTTACAATCTCTCAACAATCATTCAAGTTCTACACAAACTATCAACAGAATTTTGTTTATCCAGCTGAGAGGTTATATATGAGGCTACACAGTTCTACCTGTGGCACTTGATTGTCAAGATATTTAGAAAAAAAAATGAAATTTATAACTATAAGTAATTATACAATGATTGTCCATTAATATTCCAAAATGAGCATGCTAATTGGTCAGCCTAATCAGCGTGCCAGTTGTAAATTCGAGCATATACCAGTGAAAAAAGATCTGGTCGCCCGGAGTTTTTTCCATTGGTATCCACTGTAACTTTTAACTTTTTTTTTTTTTTTAACAAAAATAAATTTAAAAAAGTCTGAAATCCAGACTCCGCACATAGCAGAGGCAGGATGGAGAAACTACTAGGAAAATCAGGTACGTTATTCAAAACTAAAGACACATACCTGATTTTCCTTGTATTTCCTCCAGTCTGTCTCTCTCCTACCCCTAAACAGTCCAAACCATTTTTTTTTATTTAAAAAAAAAATAAAGAAAAGAAAAACAAAGCAACGGAGACCTTCTTTTCTCCATTGTTTCCTTTCCAAAGCACTGATGTACTGAGTATGCATGAGAATGCAAGTCCCATATGCATACGCAGTACATCAAAAAGGCAACAGGATATGTACTAGCCATGGAAGGACAGCATGGCACTGTTTTACAAATACATTATTTAAGAAAAGTAAGTATTTTTGTTCTTAAATAATGTTATTGTATAATAGCAATAACCGACTCCATGGTGTGGTATATTAAGATTTACCCATGGGTGGCTTTATTTAATCACTCAGGCTTCACCATCATGGTTAAACCACACCAGTCATAGGTAAATCTTAATATACCACACTAACGTCATTGGTTATTGCTTAACTATTACATGAATGAAAATTAATATATCAATACCTGCACTTGACAGAGGGCAAATATCAATATGGTTGTGTTTGCCACTGTGTAAGCTTTAAGATGATTTTTGTAATACTTTCTATGTAGTATGGTTTTGGAATTATTAATGCAGATGTAAGCAAGCAATATTTAATGCCTAGAAGTGTCAATAGGATATAACTGCAGAAACACCTGGAGGAGTCACTCGCCTGTAATGAGTTTTAAAGTGAGCACACAAAAGACAGTGGTCATGACAGCAGCTGGGAGAAGTTTGAAGAAAGTTACAACTGAGATAGAATGGAAACAGTGAAACAGGTTAACAATTGCAGGTATGAGAAAGGTGTGGTTGAGGAGAAATTAAATCTGAATGAGGAATCTAAGCTAGAATCAGAGGTGCTAAGGCCAACTGACACAAAGTATCAGAGGTAGTTCATGAGAGAAGGATGACAAAGAAGCTGAAAAGTTGTCAGGTACAAAACAGTGGAGCAGGTGGTGATGCTGTGTTGCACAGAAACCAGGCCAGTGGTGGAAGCTTGAGTTGATGGCGATGAAGTGCCTGACACAGATAGTAGTAAAGATGAATAAGGACATCGGAGTAGATGCCAAAATATTCCCAATTGTTGAGAATACCAAAAACAAATTGCAGTTGGTTATATATGTAAGAAAGCAGAATGCGATTCAGTAAAGAAGATATGAGAGAGACAGGAAGAAGCCAAGAGAAGGATGCCCATCCAAGAGATGGATGGATTGTATCAGCTGACATGACTATCTAAGTAGGTGAATGGAGAAAATTGATGCAACATCTTGCACCACCTAATATGCTACTGCTGCTAATGATGCATTATTTATTTATATGTGTGTGCATGTGTATAAAATGTAATATGTGTATATAAATAGGATATCAATTGGTATTTTGTTGAAATGCATTTTATTGCAAAAATATCATCTCCACATCAAATGATTGGTCATACTGAATGAGTATAGAAGTAACAATCACTGTATTATTTCCCAAAGCAGTGAATGTTTGGAAATGACAGAGAGAGAGAATATGGCTGCATATACATTTTGTTTTTTCTGCACAGCTTTATCAGAAAGTGATTGCTGTGTTATGTACCAATATCTGGTTACAGTGAGTCTGTCTGATACTTTCCATTCCGTTATGTGATTTCAGAGTTAGTATATTTAGAGTTGTGCGGTATGTGATTATACAGAGACTTACTCCCCCACAGAAACAGCTTAGTGATAGAATTGTGGATTGATTCAAATTGGATTTCTGTGAAGTACATAATAATCAAACATAAACATATGTGTATGCTTGTGTGTGTGCACGTGTGTCTGTATGTATGTGTATATATATATATATATATGTATATGTATGTGTATATATATATATATATATATATATATATATATATATATATATATATATATATATATATATATATAGGTGTGTGTATGTATATATGTGTATATATATGTATGTATATATATATATATATATATATTTTTTTTTGTGTGTGTGTGCGTTTGTGTGCATGTGCATTGTATGTATATTTATATATAAGATTTTCATTGCTTTTTTATTGTTTTATTCACACGAATACTCTTTTTTCAAGCTTCTTCTACAGTGTATTTTTTCTTAACATATTTATTCCTGTCTAATCACAAACTCTAACACGACTATTTATTATTAAGCATAGTTAATTGCATTTTAAGTGGCTGCTCCACACCTCATATACTTTAGAGCAGGTCATGTCCCTGAAATAATTATACTAGGGAATCCCTATGAAAATTGATTTATAGCATCGTATGAAGTGATCCTGCTATCGATGTAATGTTAATTTCGTCAAGAAATTAGTAGTCCTGTAGTAAACATTTTCTGTGCCTTTTAGCTAAATAAACTATCTACTGCACTTTTCTTAGCTTTAATAAAAGCATATTTTTGTTTAAATGTACAACACTCTATTAGAATTCTGTTTTGCAAGAAAAAAAATCTTCGCTCACAGTCTTACTGTCTGTGATACATCATGACATTTTCTGTAGAACTTAATGCAAGTGGCATTTATGATATCACTAGTTCAGTAATGCATATAAGCGTAGTATGTGGGTTAAAGTACTATAGCTGTCCTATGGCATTGCTGAAATTGCTCCAGAAATAAAACAGACTAATAAACAAGCATCATGTGGGAATTAGTCAAGGCATTACTTCAAGCTGCTTGTTATGTGTTACCTTATGATGCCTCAGTGTACGTTTTACAGACTTTGCTTATATGCTTGGCTCACTTTTCTGCTTTATATCCTCTTCTTTCATGACTAATTGTTAAACTTTCTTCTCTATTCCAGCCATACATTTGTTCATTTGAATTTCTTCTTTTTTTTTTCATTTTTTAGGCTGTCTCACCACAGAAGAAACATTTCTACTACCCCTATGAATCTTTCTTAACACCTTTCCCTTGTGAACCATAATTATTTTTTTCTTGCAGTAACTCTAAAGTGTGTGGTTGATTTTCTGATCTATCTGATTGATAATGAATACATGTTTGCTAGTATGGTGTATTGTGGCCATGCTGTGTGGCAGCGTCTTCAGCCTCTCCCTGCCTTTTTGCATGGAGCAGAACTCACAGAATAGTGCTGAAGTTGTGACTTCATTGTTGATCTGCACAGCACTGCAGCTTACCATCGTTAGCCTCTTCCTTCATTAATCACGACTCTTTGAAATAAACCCCAACATTTGGATTCTCTTTGGAGACTATTTGTTATATTACTTGATGTGGCTGACTTGGAATGCTTTTCTTAAGATTAGAATTCTCCCATCCCTTATTTTCTGCTAGAGTTCCTCTCTGTAATGCCTGTTTTGCCATTGAAGTGCAAGTATCGGTCTTTCTTTATAATTACTGTTTTCCCATTATTGTGTAACACTCTTGTTTGGAAAGAAAATCTAATACAAATTTTATTTATTTATTCAATTTTGTTAACCTTGATAGAGCACTGCCTTCGTTGGACCATTTACAGGTTTAGCCCAAGAGTACAAACAAAATAGAAAGTACAAATGAAAAAGCTTACACTACAACAGAAAATACTTATGTTTTTAATACAAATTCAGTGTAGAGATTAATTAGGTATAGTGGTATTGCAGATACTGAAGAAGTACGTAAGTATTGGGGGACAGAGTGAGCATAACCATCAGAGACAGAAAAATTGGAAAAATTAGTTTCTGTATGCAATATATAGAGGATTAATCTCTAGTGAGTATTCCTGGAGTTCTGACTAGTATGATTTGGAAGGTGTTTTTTATAATATGCACATGTGTAGCATTGTGTGGCCTAAAACATTTGGGTTATTAAAGTGACAGACAAGAGGTTCTTTCCTGATTTTATACAGCTTACTGGCTGTTGAGAACAATGCATTTGATTTTTTTGCAGACTTTGCCACATTTTCTGCTTTACTTTATGGCTCAGTATAACCTAGTGTTGAGACTGACACCAAGAGTTCCCTCTTAGCCAAGTGACAAGCTTTTTATAGGCCCTGGTCTGTCTGTTGCTTATTTATCAAAAGTTTGGATGACCTGGTCTATATACATTATGTACTTGATGTCATACATGCGTGATTGTGCAAGTATAGTTTGTATCTGTTAATAATGCTTACATTTTGGCTTTATTGTGCCTTGAACTTTTGTTTTTTAATGGCTGCCTTATTTCTTATAATTAATGATCCTGTTGTAATAATGTCCTACCTTATCACTGTTGCAGTATTATTTATTCTTGAGATATCCTGCCAAGAATTGCCAAATGTACGGCCAGTATACCAAAGCCTTTACACCTTCTAGCCATCGTATGTCAGACATATGTCCAACGTGCACAATGTAAGGTATGCATGTGAGGTACAGACTCCTAACCCTCAGAACTTCTTTGCTGCCTGTGCAAACACTACCTCTGAATTTGGTCTGTACTCTCTTCACAGACCTGGTTCTTTTAGCAGGCCTTCCAAAGATAAATGCCCTGTTGGGGTTCCTTCTTTTCCTTTTTCCTCCTTGTAGCTTGTTTTCATATCATCTAGGAAGGGAAAATATGAGTGTGGGAGACAGATTCCTTATAAAGATAAATGTGTGAAGTGCTATCTATGACCATACTCACTGACATTTGTCAAGAGTTTGTCTCTAAGACACTCCGTATTCACCTGTCATCCCTCTATTTATTTGAAAAAAACAGTGCCTGAAACTATTGACCTAGGATACTGTGGCCATATCTGCCTGCCTCGAAGTTCATCTGCTACTTGAAGAAAAAAGCTGAAAAAGCATGTACTGAATCTGCTGCTGTCCAGCCTCCAAAAAAAAGCAATTCCAAATAACAGACACGTACAGTCAGTAAGGCGAGTTTGTAGAAATCCACAAGTAAAGCAGGTTTATTATGAATCCACAAAGCTTTCTGGAAGAGTACCTTCCTCAGTGTGTAAGACAATGTTAAAATCAGTGACTCTCTTAGGTTCATAGGTAGGTACTAGATTTTCGGCCCAAGAGCCCAAGTTAATTTCCTATGCCACTGTCAGCAGAGCCACAGAAGTGATCTTCGGGGTGTATTTCCTATTTCCCATCCACTCATCAAGATTTTTCTTGAAGAGTGCTAATGAGGAACTTTGCTTGACATAGATGGGTAGCATGTTCCAGAGTATACGGAGTCTCTGGGACAGGAATCTATCTCTCTAGCATGTCCTGTTTAATGTGGTGGCAAGGTGGTCCTTAGAGTGTGTAGCTCAGAGAGATTGGGATTTCTTTAGGTGTAGCATGTCCAACAGCTCTGGGTTTACTTTATATGTTAGGCAGAGATCTCCTCGGAGTAGGCAATATGCTACAGAGTAAAGATGGAGTTTTTTGAGGCGGTCAGTGTAGGGCATCTGTTTGAGGCCAGCAATCCTCTTTGTGAGGTACTTCTGTGGCCTTTCCAGCTGCTGCAGATGTGAGGTACATTCCAAAAGGGGCGGTGTACTCTATAATGAGTCTAATGAGTGCCGAGTAGAGGGGAACAATGACCTGTTTTTCCTGGATGAGAACACTTTTGTGATGAGGTGTGCCACATAGAAGGATTTCCTGACTACTGTGGTAATGTGATTATCAAAGGAGAGACTAATGTCCACCTGGGTCCCAAGGTTTCTTATCACACATTCAGCATTAAGTAGACTGCCGTTTATGTGGTAGTTCATGGGTACAGAGTTTTTACCAAAGGAGATGGCAATGCACTTTTTGGCATTGAGCTTGAGGCCATGCCTCTGACACCAGGCATCTGTCTCAGTGAGGCCCTTCTGTAGGATTTCCACATCATTTGGGGACTCGACTATGGCTCCTAGTTTGCAGTCATCTGCGAACTTCATTAGCCAGCTGCCTTCTGTTTTAGCCTGTATTTCAGAGAAGTAGATACTAAACAGGAGAGGTCCCAGGACTGAACCCTGTGGTACTCCACTTGTCACTGCTTTGAGGTCAGATTTGGAGTCTGCAACTTTTACAGTCTGGGTTCTGTCAGTGAGCCAGTTGGTAACCCATCTTGTGATGTAGGGATTTATACCTAGTTTATTGAGTTTAGCTATAATTCCAGAATGGGGGATGGTGTCGAAAGCCTTGGCGAGGTCAAGATAGGCTGTGTGAACCACCTTACCCTCATCTACAGCTTTGGCGACTCCCTCAAAGTAGTCGATCTGGTTCAGAAAGCATGATCTGCTAGGCTGTGTGAACCACCTTACCCTCATCTACAGCTTTGGTGACTCCCTCAAAGAAGTCGATCTGGTTCAGAAAGCATGATCTGCCTTTCACAAATCCAAACTGGGTGGGGTCCAGACTTTGGAGTTTACCAGTGTCTTTGTTTATGAGTTTCATGATGATAAGTTCCATGGCCTTGCAGACCAGGCTCGTCAGGCTAATAGGGTGATATTTCCCAGGAACAGTGATGACTCCCCCATTGTGGAGTGGGATAACTGTTGCTGTGCGACATTCAGTGGGCACAAAGCCTGACGTGAGACTATGATTGAGCATGGTGCTTAGGTGGGGAGCCAGTTCGTTCTGAAGTTTGTGTAAAACGCAGCCTGGGGTGTTGTTCTGTCCCATGGATGCTGTGTTTTTGGTTTTAGAGAGTGCAGCTTTTACTGGCATAGATGTGATTACAGAGGCTCTGCATTCTTCCTGTGTAGATATGGGCCCTTTAGCGGGTGAGAGGGGGACAAAGTTAGCACTGAAGCTACCTGCCAGAATGTTGGCAATATCAGTTGGTTCTGTAATTTTTGTGCTGTTGTGCTGTAACTCAGAGCAGTTATGGGTGTTGCCATTGAGATTCTTGACATAGCTGTAGAATGCTTTGTGGTTGTCCTTAGAATCAGTGGCGATTTTGTTTTCGTAACTAGCTTTGGAAGATCTTATAAGGGATCTCAGCTTCTTACTGAGGCTGACCAGGGAGCTCTTCCAGTCATGGAATTTTACTCTCTTTTGCAACATCTTCTTCCTTCTGTTGTAAAGTTTGTTTAAGGCAGGGGACCACCAGATTGGCTTCCTTTTTTTGGAGGATAGTGGCTTGGTTCTGTTTGGGATAGCATGATCCAAGCACTTGTGTAAGTGCTTACAGAGTGCATTTGTGTAGGATTGAACAGTCGTTACTGTATTGTCTATCTGCATGGGTGTCATGAAGTTCGCCACTTTTGTCTTAAGAAGCATGAAGTTGGCTTTGGAGAAAGTTTTTACCATGGTTTCCATAATGGTGGGTGGGGGCGGGATGCAGATATCTAGGATGATTAGCTTATGGTCGGATCTGACCAACGAGGTGTTGACTTCAGGTGTGGAACACTGATCACTCACGTTGGTAATGACTAGGTTTAGGATATTGTTGCCCCTGGTGAGGGTGTGGATAAGTTGATCCAGGGCATTGGAATTTATGAATTCCAGAAAGCGTTGAGCAAAGGAGTTGGTACATGAGTAGTTTTCCCAGCTAATGGTGGGGTAGTTGAAATTGCCCATTATTAGGGTGTTTGGTTGAACCCTAATATTTTCCCCTATATCAAGAAAAGGGGAGTGGGAATCCTGGGGCATGGTGGGTGATCTGTAGCAAGCTACAATTTGGATTGCAGTTTTGCCCAGAGTTAGTTGCACTTGGATAACCACAGATGCATTATGCTGCACAACTAGTCTGGAGGTGTGGATATCCTTAATGAATATGGACACACTTCCGCCTTTGGTGTTCTGGTCCAGGTTAGATGGCCGAAAAGTGTGGCATGAGTTATAGCCTGGTAATACAGGGGTGCTCTCTAGAGCCTTGAACCAGGTCTCAGTCACTGCACAGATATTGATGTTCTCCATTTTAAGGAGTGCCTCGAGTGAGTGCATTTGAGATTTAGACTTCTAGCATTGAGTAGCATTACTCTCAGTTTTTGCTTGCCTGTTCCTGTTACGATGGTGAATTTGTCATTTGAACCCACGATGGTGAATTTGTCATTTGAACCTTGCCGCTTGTTTCCCACCTTTCCTGTACTTGAATAAATTCTTGTACTTAACTCAGCTAGTAATGCAGTTGATTGTAGGTATTCCAAAACATCACAGCCCAGTCAAAGAGAAGATCCAATTTAAGCTAATTAAAATTAATTACAATTTGAAGTGACTCTGCATATAAAATCCTATATACAACCACATAAAAAAGCATACGTACATATTGAGACATTATAAAATATTTTTCTTTTTCTTCAGTATAGGCTTAACACTTACAGCTGTATTTAGACCTGGTCTTGAGTCAGCATTTAAATGTGTAATCCACTCACATTCACAAATGTCTATTGCATTATTCAAGTCACCTCTACCTTTCTTCATAAATATAACATCCATAATCCTAAAAAGGAAAGTGCTCTCCACCTTCCTCTCTAATATGTCTAAGTAGGGCATTTATTTCCACTTTCCTTCATATTTCAGACTTATGCTTAATAATCCTGTCTGTAAGCTTCCTATTGCTCTTACCTATATAAAAAGCAGGACATTTTGTACATCTAGCCAAATCTATAATATTCTTAGTGTTACAAGTAACATGTCTATTGAACACAAATTCCTTCCCAGTGACAGGATATTTGAAAGTATAATCACTTTCCTAATCTCTACAGCATGTACAATTGTAACAAGGGAAAGCACCTCTCTTACTACCTCTTTGTTGTACTGGATGAGTTTGTAAAATCTTTATAGCATAGGTGTTGTTTCAAATTCAGACAATTTCAGTATGGAAAAATGGTTGATCACCTACTAACTTTTTAATGTCAGGCATAGTCATTAAGATACCCTACTTTTTTTGTATAATCTGTCATACCCCATAAGACCTTCTGTTGTACGTAGTAACATACCTCAAACCTTTGTTATTCTTTTTATTATTACAGTTTTGACCAACTCTATCTCTGTGCAGAGCTGAGAAGTATGGTATAACTTTATTTTCCCTTGTATCTGTAACTTAATTTTTTATTTGCTGCAATAGCTCCATATCATATCCTTGTTCTAAAAACACACCAATCATATCATCTATCTGGTTAATACATTGTACACTGTGTTAAGACGACAGACTCTTAACATTTGACTCTTCACTATGCCTTTAAGTACATGAGGCGCACAAATGCTGTTACTATGTATATATCTATTTGACTGTACATCTTTATATATCATAGTAGCAATACCATTTCTTATTTTCTCTAACCTTATGTCTAAATAATTTATGTTCTCATATGAGTAATTAGCTGTAAATGTCGCATAATCAGTGGTTTGATTTAAATATTCAACAAACATCTCAAGTTCCGTACTCGTTCCATCCCATAATAAAAATTTCATTCACAAAATGCTGAAAAAACAGCACTTTGCCTTCGAAGACTTCAGGACATTGATAAACATAACTATTTTCCCATTCTACCACAGTAATATTAGCATACGTATTTGCTACAGGGGTTCCCATCACAATGCCTGTCTTTTGATGGTATATAGAATCATAAAACATAAGCACATTATTTTTTAATACTAATTCTAGCATTTCACAAAGAATTTCGATTTTTCTACCGAAGGTTGTGTTCTTGCAAAGAAAATTACATACTGCTTCTATACCAACATTAATGGGCAGTACAGTAAAAAGAGATTTAATGTCTAACATAGTAAATAAAATTTTACTTCCTTTATGGCTTTCATGCCAAGCATACAAATGAGTTAAAAAGGTTTCAGTATCTTTTATATAACTCTTTAACAAAGGAAACTATACACTAAGGATTGACTGCAGGTAAAGAGAAATGGTTTCTGTTATCTAACCACCCCAGAGACAATAGGTCCGGCCTTCACCAGACATCTCCCTTGGGTTGGATGAAGAACATGAGTACAGGTTGATTCCAACACCAGTTCCATCTGCCTTGACCCACTTGGAGGCTGACACGGAGCTGAAGCTGTGCATATGTTGCATACAAATGTAGAGGGAGAACCATGGCTGATTATATCTGAAGGGTTGAGAGGGATTCTGCAAATTTTAATTAGGGAAGAGGTGCGTGGCACCCTAATCGACTTTTGGCATGGGTCAGAACCTCCTAGATTTGTTAAGGCAGATGTTCCTTTAAAAAAGAAACAGAAACTCAAACGTGTGGCTACTGTGGCTGAGGATGCTCACAGAGTGGCAGAACTTTACTCAGGGTCTTCCATCCAGAAAGGCTCATCCAGACTCTGCTACACTTTGCTGTGAAGGAAAGGTTAGTTTGCTTATATTTTTTGTATTACTGTATTGCCTTTCTATATTTTGAATACTGTAGTTTGTTTTCTTTACCTTGTGTTTTGCTTGCATTCTGTTTTAACAGCATATTAAAAATTCAAAAGAGACCACAGCTCTCTCTGTTCTGAGTCAGGCAGAAATAAGAACTGATTAATTAAGGACTCATTCATAAGACAGAAGAGGTCATTTAAGGTTAATCACTTGTTAACAGATGGGTGGAGCTAGGAACTAAATTTTCTATTTAAGGAGTAAACTAAAACATTTCAGAGCTTTACCAGAAAGGCTCATCCAGACTCTGCTACACTTTGCTGTGAAGGAAAGGTTAGTTTGCTTATATTTTTTTGTATTACTGTATTGCCTTTCTATATTTTGAATACTGTAGTTTGTTTTCTTTACCTTGTGTTTTGCTTGCATTCTGTTTTAACAGCATATTAAAACTTCAAAAGAGACCACAGCTCTCTCTGTTCTGAGTCAGGCAGAAATTTTTCCCGCCCTCCCACCACATTTAAGTTGTCTTGTTAAATACCACTGTCTTTCTAGTTGCCCGCCTCTTATGTTAATCTGACCATATATCTCATTTCTCTCTACTTTCACTGGCTTATGTGAGTAATCACAAAATCATCATTTTTGAAATCCCACCCCTTCAATTATTTAAATTTATTGGCCATCCTACAGTATTTCATAGTACCAAATTACAAAAGTGACCACCCCTTTCAGTCCATTTTGCTGTTTTAAAAATAGTAACTCTCCACTAAACCTTAACTTTTTAAATAGGTAAAACTCAAGTTACCTACTTTCACATCTAACTTCTCTAGTGCACACTGCAGAGTGCATTCTTTTCAGTTTTACCTTTAAGCATCCCTGTGACTAGCACTTTCTCTAATACCTGCTGGAAAGCACTAGGAAGCCTTAAACTCATACAAATACTGAACTCTCCTTGTTAATAAGGAGAAATTAATAGTAGGCACTAAACAGCCTATAATTGCAAAGTACCTTGCTAAGGAAACAGCTCCTGTACTTTACAAAGAAAAAAAAAAGCCCCAAACCAGGCATGTCCAAGGGTGAGCTTCCGGTGATTTCTCCTGTCCACCTGGTGAATCTGGGCATACTGGGGCAATGCAGCAATTGCCTCATGTACACAGACAACCCTCTCCTCCTACCACCCAACACTACATACAACCTGTGAGAGATGCACTTACATAGCCAAAATGGAAGCAAAGCTCTCTCCACCCAAGATTGTGCTAAACAGTCAAGAGGAGAAGGTTAACACCCACACTACACCTCAAGCAACACATAGCCCTTCTAAACCCGCACCACCAACACCCACATATGGCAACACTAAATCCACATATGCAGAGGCCCTTAACTGTAACCTGCCCAAGCAACAAAGACCTCTGAAGCTGAAACGCAAACAAACACCAGTCACAACCAATGTGTCACATAGTTCACAACACCAGTGTGCCACCCAGCAACAGCCCCTAAGGCAAGACAATGTACCAAACACTTTAGTCATAGGTGACTCTATAGTCCGGGACACTGATGTCCCTCTCACCAGGTTGAATAAGGAGAAAATTACAGTCAGCTGCCTGTTGGGTGCCAGGATCCGCCACATAACGCATGCACTCAAGTCACTCCACAACAAGTACAAATATGACTCTGTCATTGTCCATGTTGGAATGAATGACTTGAGACGTACCTCCCTGGACTACATGAAAAGAGACATGGAAGAGCTCTCGGATCATGTGGCCCAGGCAGGTATGACCCTAGCCCTGAGTAGCATCCTGCCTTCGCCCAGAATGATACCACAATATAAGGATAAAATGATTGACTTCAACAATTGGCTAAGCTTATGGTGTCATTCAAAGGGGATCCAGTATCTGTCTGCCTGGGATGACATGATTGACAGACCACGATGCTTTGCCAGAGATGGTCTGCACCTGTCGCCCTTGGGATTCAGGTTACTGGCTAAGGCTCTTGCCACCCCTATAGTGCCTTTTTAGGCAAACTTCAAAGGACAAAACCACCACCGTAACAGGTACAAGCATGCAAAATCTGAAGGTAATGCTACTCAATGCTAGAAGTCTAAACCTCAAAATGCACTCTCTCGAGGCACTCCTAAAAATGGAGAACATCGATATCTGTGCAGTAACTGAGACCTGGTTCAAGGCTCCAGAGAGCACACCTGCAATACCAGGCTACAACTCTTACCACACTTTTCGGCCACCAAACCAGGACCGAAACACTAAAGGTGGAGGAGTGTCAATATTCACCAAGGATATTCACACCACCAGGCTAGTTGGCCAACACAATGTGTCTGAAATTCTCCAAGTGCAACTAACACTAGGTAAGACTACAATCCAAATTGTAGCTTGCTACAGATCCCCCACCATGCCCCAAGATTCTCACTACACCTTTTTAAACATACTGGAAAATATTAAGATAGAACCAAACACCCTAATACTGGGTGATTTTAACTACCCTGCCATTAACTGGGAAAACTACTCATGTCCCAACACCTTTGCGCAACAGTTCTTGGAATTCATAAATTCCAACGCCCTGGATCAACTAATCCATAGTCCCACCAGGGGCTCCAGTATCCTAGACCTGGTCATTACCAACATGGCAAATCAATGCTCCATACCTATGGTCACCCCCTCGTTAGTCAGGTCTGACCATAAGCTGATCACCCTTAACATCCACATCCCACCCCACCCCCAGTAAAGAAACCACCATAAAAAACTTCTCCAAAGCCAACTTCATGCTACTCAAGTCAGAAGTGACAAACTTCATGACACCCATGCAGATGGGAACTGAAAGTTCAACTGCTGAATCCTACACTAAGGCACTGTACGAGCACATCCACTCATGCATGAATCGTGCCATCCCAAATAGAACCAAAATGCTCTCATCCAAAAAAAGGAAGCCAATCTGGTGGTCCCCTGCCATAAACAAACTTTACAACAAAAGGAAGAAACTTTTGCAGAAAAGAGGAAAATCCCAGGATGCAAAACTCCCTTACTAGCCTCAGTAAGAAACTGAGATGCCTCATAAAATCCTCCAAAGCTAGTTATGAAAATAAAATTGCCAAAGATTCCAAAGACAACCACAAAGTATTCTATAACTATGTCAAGAATCTAAATGGCAATGCTCAGATCTGCTCTGAGCTAAAACAGAATGGCAATAAATATACTGATCCAAAGGATATTGCCAATATTCTGGCAGATCGATTCAGTGCCAACTTCACCCCTCTCACCCCTAAATGGCCCATCTCAATACCGGAAGATTGCCAAATTCCAGTAATAACGGCCACACAGGTACAAAACGCACTCTCTAAAGCCAAGAATACAGCATCCATGGGACCAGATGACATCCCGGGCTGTGAACTACATGAACTACAATATGAACTGGCACCTCACCTAAGTGTCATGTTTAATCATAGCCTCACCTCAGGTTTCGTGCCCACTGAGTGGCGCAGAGCTACAGTTATCCCAATCCACAAGGGGGGATCCACCTTGGATCCCGGAAACTACCGTCCCATCAGTCTGACAAGCCTTATCTGCAAGGCCATGGAGCCTATTATCATGGAACTTATAAACAAAGACATTGGCAACCTTCAAACACTGGACCCCACCCAGTTTGGGTTTGTGAAGGGCCAATCTTGTCTCCTGAACCTGATTGACTTCTTTGAATCGGTCTCCAGAGCCATGGACAAGGGTAAGGTGGTCCACACAGCCTATCTAGACCTTGCCAAGGCCTTTGACACCATGCCCCACTCTGGAATCATAGATAAACTTACTAAGTTGGGTATTAATCCCTATGTCACCCAATGGGTTGCTAAATGGCTTACTGATAGAACCCACACTGTAAAAGTAGCTGACTCCAAATCCAGCTCCAGACAAGTGACAAGTGGAGTACCTCAGGGTTCAGTCCTGGGCGCTCTTGTTTGGCATCTACTTCTCTGAAGTACAGGTCAACACTAAGGGACTCTGGCTAACAAAGTTTGCAGATGACTGCAAACTGGGAGCCATTATTGAATCCCCAAATTATGTGGATACTCTACAAAAGGGCCTTACAGAAACAGATGCTTGGTGCCAGAGCCATGGGCTCAAGCTCAATGCCAAGAAATGTATTGTTATCCCTTTGGGAAAAACATGTATCCATGAATTACCATATAGGTGGCAGTACACTAAACACAGAAAGTGTGATAAGAGACTTAGGGACACAGGTGGACAGTGGTCTCACCTTCGATAACCACATCGCCACAACAGTCAGGAAATCCTTCTATGTGGCACACCTCATCACGAAGGGCTTTTCATCCAGAAAAAGGAGGTCATTGTCCCACTGTACTCATCCCTCATTAGACCCATTATAGAATACAACGCCCCATTTGGTATGTACCTCTCAAGACATCTGCAACAACTGGAAAGGCCTCAGAAATACCTCACTAAAAGAATCACAGGCCTAAAGCAGATGCCCCACGCTGACCGCCTTAAAAACTCCAGCTATACTCTGTCGCATATCGTCTACTCAGAGGTGATCTCTGCTTAACATACAAGGCCATGTCAAACCCAGAGCTGTTGGACATGCTACACTTAAAGAAATCCCAATCCCTCAGAGCTACACGCTCCAGGGATCTAAACCTTGTCATCACAATAAACAAAACATGCTGGAGGGATAGGTTTCTGACCCAGAGACTCCCCAGACTCTGGAATAGATTGCCCATACATGTCAAGCAGAGTGCCTCTTTGGACCTCTTCAAGAGGAACCTTGACGATTGGATGGGAGAAAGGAAATTCACCCCAGGGATCACGTCAGTCGCCCTGCTAGACAGGGGTCCAGGAAAGTAAATAATGTGGGAAGAAATAGCCAGGGAATTGTTATGGCTAGGCTTGTATAGGCCCTAGGGCTGATAGCCTAGTACCAACCTATGAACCTGTCTAAGAGAACTAGGGATTCTCTTGTGAAGAAACCTTAGCATTTTCTTCCCAGATCCACCCTCTCCAGGCCCTGGGAACTAATGAAGATTCTTTGTCCACTGACTCTCCTTTTAAGTATTTTTCTTTTGAAGACACAGTGGTCCATATGGAACACTTTAAGTGTAAGTGTCTCCAGGTCTCAGCGGTTCAAAACAGATATTATTAACTCTTGCAAGTGGACTCATCCAGACTTTCTGCAGTCTGTCCTGTCTTAGCTGACGTTTTGGAGACATTTAAAGAAACTTGTCAGGCTCCTGACTCTCAACCTCTGGTGCCTAAGAAGCTAGATGGGTTTTATAAAGTTCCTGAGAATCATAAATACTTCTATAAAAGTCTTTTGTGTGATCCTGTTGTTTCCACATCGACACACAAGACATCCAAGCTGCTTTCCTGTTCCAAAAATTTACTTTCTGACAAAGGCAGCCATGTTATGGAGAGGTATGGAAAAAAAAGTATATACTTCTGCTACTTTGACTTTTGCAGCCATTAATTATTAGACCCACATGACAAGATATGTCCTGGCTCTTTTGTCCCAGCTGGGGAGAGAGGAGTTGACTGATTTAGACAGTAAGACTTCTGCTTTTTCTCTTCTGAGTTCCGCCTCTCAGGTAGCTCTCCATTCCATTAAATATAGCTGTGATGCAGCTGATGCCTCTTCACCAGATGCATCGGTTTCTGCCATGATTAGATATTCCTGGTTGCATCTTCAGGCCTTGCCTGAGGACATTAAGGTGAAGCTTTTATATTCTTCCTTGGACAATCAGAATCTTTTTGGCAGTTTTGCTGCAGAATTATTTAAAACCCTGCAGGATAAGGACAAGGCTACGCAAGACCCGAAACTATTTTTTGTTTCCTCTGTAGCTATCCATCAAAATCTTCCATTGTCCAGAGGCAGCCTAGACAAACTAGTAGGCCAAATCCACTCAGAGTTCTGTAGGCAAAAAACTTCCTTTCCTGACAAATTGCCTTTAACCGACATCCAGCCTCCCTTCCTCCTCAGCCAGATTCCACTGCATCTCAGGCTGGGCTGACCCTTTCCTTTCCAGTTTGGTAACAGGTAACCACAGATGTTTGGGTTCTCTTCATCATCCAGCTTGGTTATTTTATGCCTTGGAAGTCCATTCCTCTATTTTCCAGTCTGCCTTAACCTCCTCCTTGCCAACTTTGTCATTTTCTTTGGTTCTGCATTATTTGGTGGAAGAGAGAACCATCCAACCTGTTCCCTTGTCTCAGCAGGGAACATGTTTTTATTCCAGAATGTTTTTGGTTCCCAGGAAGGAGGAAGTGTGGAGGCCTATCCTAGGCCTTTCCTTTCTCATCACCTTTCTCAAGATTCCTTCCTTCAGGATGTTTTGTTTTCAAACAATTTTCCCTCTTTTGCTCCCCCAAGCTTTTTTGGTATCTTTAGATTTGAAGGATTCTTTCCTCCATATTCCTGTTCACCTTCTCTTCAGGAAGTTTTTTTACATTTTTCTGCTTTTTCCTCTCATTATCAGCTCTGTGCTTTGACTTTTCATTTTTCTACAGCTCCAATGGTATTTGCCAAATTCCTGTCCCTTATGGTAGCTCCCAAGATCCTCTTTTTGACTGATTATTTCCAGTCTCTTCTGTCTGTTCCAGTTCTTCCTGCAAGGGAATTTCTCCAAGCCCTAGGGTACATGACATCCACCATTCCCATGGATCTCTTTGCCAAACTCCACATGAGGAAATTTCAGTGGCATCTCAAGACTGTTTGGCTCCAGCACTTCCACCTTTGGGAGTAGCTGATCCCTCTCTTGTTGTATCTCAAGCTTAGACTCCACTGTTGGATTCATCAGATTTCCCTAAATCCAGGTTTGACTTTTCAGGTTCCTCTCCCTACTCAGAAGCTGTACATGGTTGCTTCTGACTGATGTTGGGAAGCTTCCTCCAACAACCTGAAAGGCCGGGGTCTTTGGCGTCATCAACAGATATCAGACCATATCAACATCAAAGAGATGAGGTCTCCAATTCTAGGTCTTAAGGCCTTTCACTCCCTTTCATTCCCAGCTCCTCTAAAGGTTTTTACAGACAACACAATTCAATGGAGGCTAGTACAAGTAACCAACTAAACCAAGCAAAAATGTACCAGTGGAGTAAAAGAGGCACAGCTTCTTTCCTTTTGACGAATTTTAATGACGAAAACACAGCAGTACACTCCAGCACAACAAAGGTCCCAAATAATAGAACTTCGATGACATAAAAACCATACACATAAACGCTATGTCTCCACACTTGCGTTTTCGTTTAACTCACTTCCTCAGATGTGAATGAATACTGCATACAAAAACACTTCAACTTTATATACATTTGTTAATTGAATAATTTGAATTCATTATGTGTAATTAAAACCTTGTTTTTACAGACAACACCACAGTCATGTGAAACATCAACAAGCAATGGGACACAAAATCTTGACTTCTTTGTAGGCTGGCTCTTCAGGCATGGGATTTTGCAATCCGCCACCACCTGGTTCATCAGCCAGTTTACATCCTTTCAGAGCGCAGTCTAGTGGTAGACTCTTATAGGAGGTCCAGGACAAATCCTCACAAATAGATGTTTCACAAGGTGGTGTTTCTGAATATTCTACATTGGTGAAGTACTCCTCAGTTACATCTTTTTGCCTCCCCTCTGAATAGACAACTTCCCCAGTTCTGTTCCAGAATGACAAGTCCTTTGGCTTGGAGAGTGGACACCATGTCTTTTTCTTGGAAGGGGATTTTCCTGTATGCCTATTCTCCTCTACTTCCCAGAGTCTTTTGCAGGATCATGTGGAACACATCCAAAATCCTGCTGGTGACTTCCTTTTAGCTCTTTCACCTGACCAGGGGCAATCATCACAAGTTATCTCACTTGATGAATCTTTTCCTACAAGACAAGGGATCTCTCATTCACCCTTACCTGTCCACATTTCATCTGACAGTTTGGGTGATATGGTTTTGTTTCCTTTCAGGCAATGATTTTCTGAGGTTGTGCTTTGAGTTTTGCAGGAGGCCAGAAAACCCAGTACTACAAAAGCCTTTGTGGCTAAATGGAATAAATTGTCTATTTGGTGTCTCAAACATGACCTGGACCCTTTCTCTGTTTAGTCACTATGGTCTTTTCTTATTTGGGTGACTTGCTCAGCGGTGGTTTGGCATATTCTTCTATTAGTTCTTTTGTCAGCCATTTCTGAATGTCTTCCTCTAAATCCATCTTTTGCTTTTACTTTTGAATCAAACAGTTCCTAAAAGGCATCCTTTATATCAGACCTGCAAAAAGCCTTTTCCTCCTCCTTGGGACCTTAATTTTATTCTTGAAAAATTGACTCAGTTCCCTTTTGAGCCTGACATTTCTTCCCTGCAGCATTGTACTTGGAAGACTATATTGTTGATAGCTCTTACACACAGACAGGGTGTCTCTTCATACTAGTCCTTCTTTTATGCCCAAGGTGGTTAATCATTTTCCTTGAATCAGTTCATTCATCTTCCCTCCTTCACAGACTTCTAGTGAGAGGGTGCTGCACACCTTGGATTTACATAGGCAGCTCAGATATTACTTGGATAAGACAAAACCCATCAAAAAATCTGTGCAGCTTTTTGTTTCCTTTCATGTCAAGAAATTGGTTTTGGCAATGTCCAAGCAAACCATCTAATCCTGGATTTCTAAGGCCATTTATTTTTTTTTATGTTATTCTTTTCATGGCAACAAGTTTTTCCTCCTCTGTTCGTGCTCATTCTACCAGGGCAGTAGCATCTTTTGGCACCTTTTTTTCAGTTGTCTGGATACTATATCCATCTTGGAAGCTGCTACCTGGTCTTCTGGTCACACTTTTAACAGATGTTATTAGTTGGATGTCATTTCCAGGGCCAGGGCAGGATTTGCCAGGGCTATCCTTCATGTGTTTGCGGAGGGCTCTTCTCTGCCTTCCACCTACCGTACTTTCCAGTAGCTTTTGTACTCTTCCCAAGAGTAAAGAATATTGAAACAGTGATAAGGTAGGACATAATACAGTTGTGTAAGGTCTTACCATAACAGTAAATGTCCTACTTATTACTGTTGCAGTATTCTGTCCCTCCCTCCTGCCACCTATTATTTTCTGTTGCCCTACTTCTGGTTGAGTGGTCCCTATTCCATCCTTATCTTTTTCTGATTCCCTTGCTACATGTGGATGTTATTGTTTTTCTGGGATTGCTCTGGTTCTCCTGGGATGCTTCTTTTCTGAAGATTAGGCATCTGTACGTTACATATGTACCTTACAACTTGCACGCAGAACATATGTCAAATGTACGATGCCTGGAAAGTGTAAATACTTTGGTATACTGTCCAGACATTAGGCAAGCCTCAGCAGGATATCCCAAGAGTAAAGAATACTGCAACAGTGCAAAGTAGGATATCTACTCTTACAGCAAGTTCTTAAACAACTGTACTTTCTTTGCTGTAACTGAACCTAACCTTGCACCCAGTTATCACAGTTGTTCTGCCCATTTGTACATGCATCACATACATATTTATCTATTTCCTTTTATTTATTCATTTATTGTTTTAATTAGTATTTAATTTTTTTTACCAGGAGCAGAACCTTTAGAAGTGACTGGTTTCAGTCTCAACCTGAAAATACAGAGGAAGTCAGTATTAGATTTTGTGAGAGATACCAAGAATATAATGAAAATAGGCATCTGTGAAATGCCATTATCAGCTAACTAAAATTTGAGGAGTATATACAGTTGTAATTTATACTGCTTCCAGTAAATCGAGACTCACTTAAAATGCAAAGTGTCTGTATGATTATTACAATTTTGTGTTGTCTAAGTGGGAATGATGGCATAGTTGCATGGAGTGAAGGATGTCATAGTTTGTTAGTTACTGGAAAGAAAAGTTATGTTAAGCAAACAATTGTGAGTGACAGTTGTAGACTGGTGCAGTATGACATGTCACACGAGGGACTATGATGGGTCCCTACTTCGGGCCAGCAATCAAGGAGACTCAATTCTCACCACTGACTGTGGTGAGAGACTGTCACTAAGAGCAAAGATTCACACAGTATTTTCAGATGCAGCTCCGTGTAATAAGCACAATTTCCCACAAGAGCACACCTGGAGCATGCTCTGGAACTGGGACTGGACTTTTTCTCTCTCCAAGCCTACACTGACTACTTTGGAGCTCTTTCTCCCTGTTCCCAGTAGCTGACATACACACTTGGATATTTTAATTTCACATACACGCATACACACTTGGGAAAAGGTGACATAGATTTACTAGCTGTGCCCCTTTCTGCCTAGACTCTGAGGTAATCATGCTGCTACTAGTCAGCTACACTAAGGCTCTTTCAAAGGGTAGTCAATTATACTGTGTAAAATAATACTAATACAAATGGTGGAGTGTGACGAAAGCAGCAAAGCTTTCAGGAGTGGCCACAGTGTCACCAAAACAAGCATAAGTACTTTCAAGGTGTTAAAAGTATTCTCTAAAGTAAAAGCCACAATCAAAGGTATTAAAATATTTAATGATAAATAATAAAACAGAAAACAGGAGAATACTGAATACAATAAACAAAAGAGTTTCAACCACAGAAATGTAAAAAATACAGTTGGATAGTTTCTCACAGATGCAGAAAACAATATTAAACTATTCTCACTAAGTGTCCCTGACTAACTAAAGAATTACTGTACCCTGATTACTTGCTAAAGTAAGGCAAGTTAATGTGTATGGAGTGTAAATCTAAGGGGTATATACAGTTGTAATTTCTAGTACTTCCAATAAATTAAGACTCAGAACGCAAAGTGTCTGTATGATAATTACAGTTTTGTGTTGTCTAAATGGGAACGATGGCATAGTTGAGTAGAGTGAAGGATGTCAGAATTTGTTAGTTACCGAAAGGAAAAGTTATGTTAAACAAACAATTATATGTGTGCGAATTGTAGATGGTGCAGTAGGACATGCCACATGAGGGACAATAAGAGTATTACTAATAGAAGAGAGAGAGAGAGAGAGAGAAAGAGTGATGTAGCTCAGCTTAGGTGGTATGGCAGGATGAAATGCAGTGACATCTGGTTGATGAGAAGAGAGAGGCCTTTAGCTGAGTCCTAAATTTAGGGTAATATGAGGTGCCTTTTATTTGTAGGGGAACACTGTCCCAGACCTTTGGGCCTAGTATAGAAGAGCAGTGATCTGTATAAAGGAGTTTAGTTTTGGGGGTTGCGGTGTTAGGGTCTAGAGGTTGCCATTTCTCAGACTCTAAAAGGAAGATTGTCTAATTAGTTTAGTTGCTAAGGGATAGCTCTATTTGACTAGGAATTTGAATAGTTGGGATGAACCTTTGTTGAACAGAAAGCTATTTTTCATTTTTCTGTGTTTTACAGTGCTGGTCATTTTTAGGGGACTGAGTAATTAATATGTAGATTTTAATCAGTTATTGTTTGAATGTGTGTGGAGATTTTTTTAAGCTGAGACTATGAAAGAAAAGCTGTATGCAAGTTGTGATATTAGAATGGCTGTAGATGTTCTGGAGGTTTTTCGTAAGAAAGTGTAAGGTTTTAGTGTCACAAAATAGAAGGGAGTTAATCAAGGTGGCGGGAGAGGATAAGGTAAGCTTCAAACCAAATGGCAAGTTGTTGAAAAGAGGTTGTGTTTCCTCTGAGGGTGATGTTGTGGTCATAGATATGCAGAGAGCTTTATGTTTTTTTTTTATGTTTCTGTTTAGTGCCCAAAAGTCGTAGGTGGGTTTTGTTGGAGTTGAAAAGGAGGTTTTTGTTAGAGATGCAGTAGATTACGGCTAAGAACTCTGTTTGCAGGCCTTTCTGGAGGTTTGGCACTGCATTTGTGTGAAACAGTACCATGTCATCTGCAGAGAGTTAGGAGGGGGAGATGAGGTAGGTCATTGAGAAGTTTGTTTATTAAGATGGAGCATAACATAAAGGAGCAAGTATGGAACCTTGTGGTTTTCCTTTTTTTTTAAGGCTGGCTGGGAAATCAAGGTATGAATTTTGAAATGTTTCAGCACATACGTCCATACTGCCTTTAAAGTCCTATGCATGGCTGGGCCCACTTCCAGAATTTGGAACTCATTTTTAGAATTCCACCAGGATTGAATCAGCTTTCTCCCATCTGATGTGGGAGACCTGGAATTGTCTCTTTATTCCTACCTTTGCCATCTGGTTCATCCCATTGGTGGAATTAGGCATGGGTGCAGGAGTGCATGCCACTCCCTTTTTAAAGACGTTCTGTGAGATAAAAAAAAGACACTTCACTGTGCTTTTGTTGAGATCAGAAACTGCTGCCAAAATGGAACAATTCTGTTTCAACTTAACTTTTTTTTTTTTTGCTTTTGCATGAAAGATACATTGGAGATGCAATTGGAGCATGCAGTCAGGTGATCTATATGACTATCCTTAATTTCTCCTCCAACTGCATCTCCATTGTATTTGAATGAAAATTCGTTTGGTGACAGAGAGGATTTAATAGATGGTGAAACAGATATTTCTCCTTTTGCCAGGTCACATATTGGTTTGCAGTGATCACTGTCATTGCAGTTTTTTTATTCACATAGCTTATTCTGTGATTGCTGTTATTTTTGTTGATTAAGGCAAACATAAATGAGTATCAGATGCACAACAGGGAATGTGTAAAATGAGTTTTGCTTTGTTGTGGGGCAAGAAAAGGTCATATCAAATATATTTGTCAGACATTCAGGTAAATATTTGACTTTGTGGTGAAATATTTGTATTGTGGATTTTTTTCTTTTTAGGCACACTCAAGTAATTGTCAGTGTGCACCTTAAAGTTCAGATGCATGGGAACTGGGGGGGGGGGTTGGTCTTCCCCCTCTTTAAATGGAATAGTGGACTGTGCCATAATTTCCTGGGCATCCTGACTCAGCTTTATTATGTAAATGAAAAAAATATATATAAAATGGAACTGAGCCATCATATTTTAGGTAAAACTCCTCATGGCTTTTGTTCTCTGTGCATTAGGAAGATGGGCTTCAGAGATTGTGTGTGTGACATATGTATGTAAGCGAGTGTGTGTGTGAATCTGCGACCATGTGTGCGTGCATGAGTGCATGTGTTTGTGAGCATGAATGTATGTAAATATGGGTGTGTGTATCTGCGAGGATGGGGCTGTGTGGTATTGTGAGTATGTATTGAAAGGGGAAATATACCATATGACATCTATTGAAGTACGAGTTTTAATTGGTGAAGCCAACAGGACCCAGAGCGCAGCTACATGTATAGACCTTAGGGCTGCCACAGTCTCCTTGGCAGCAAAAGAATTATTTAAATTTTGCTTAAATATTTAAGTTGTACTTATATTGCTCCATGTAGTGATACTACTTTGTACTTTCTGCCTTTTTTCCATGTTTTTGCCAAAAAAGTTATCTGTTTGCATTTTTAGTTTATTCTGGGACCTTCATCTTGTATTTTAATTTGCAGTTGTGAGAAGATTATGTTTCTACATTATTCTGCATTTCTATTTGCTCAAGTAGACTTGCTTATAAAAGCTAGCCTTTTGTATTTTAAACACTGCTTGCCATAGTCTTGTAGTTTAATTGACAGTTGTGGCAGGACTATGTACTGCTGCCAAAATTGAGCCTTATTTAGGTATGTATTGCTGTATTTTCCATAAACATTGTTACGGGTAAATTTCTGCATAGTCAGGTGCCTTAAACTGTTATTTAATAGTGAGAGAATTGTTTTCCTGATCCAGCTTTAATTTTTTGCTTATCATTTACCTGCTTAAAGTTGCATTCTTTGTGTCTACCCCTTCCCCACTCATATATTAAGCTAAAGTTTCTGAAAGAACTAGAATGTTTGCTTTATTTGACTGGATGCCTGTCTAGCTTGCTTGCTTGTTCCCTTGAAATATTTTCCCAACTCTTGCACCCTTTTCCTGTTGTGGTCTTTTAAGGTTGTGTCTCCAGCCTCTGTCCTTATGGTAATCTGATTTCCAAAGTCCCTCACTCCCCTGTTTCATTACTGTTGTTTGTTGTATAAGCTATTTAAGTACTCTTCCCACCCATTGTTTTCCATAGATCTATAATAGTGAGTGCCATCCAGGCAGAGTAAAGTACCTTTGATTGCTAATTCGTACTTAAGTTACTTTGAGCAATTGGTGCTGTTTCCTGCTTTTATTTTTGCATTTCAGTGTATTTTTGAAAAAAAATGGTCTTCCTCTCACTGTTACTGCTCTAAGACTGTCTTGAAATCTCCTTAAGCAAGAGATTTCCAGCTCGCTGTTTAATTGTTTTCTGATAGCATTGCACTTGCAGGTATCTTCTACTGTGTTTTTAGATTAGGAGGACTGGGTTTCTTCTTCTTGGAGCAGGAGGTATTTGCCTGGTCTATCTGAGTTGGGAAATGCATAAAAGTATTTGTAGTATTTACGAGGTGAGACATTGCCATCTGTGCCAGGAAGAATAGTGCAGTGCATGTGTAACATATGCCAGCATAGTTAGTTGGAGTTTTGTGGAGGATTTTGTGTCATTTTTAACCATCACACTGATTTGTGCAGATGCTTATGTTAAAAATGTATCAATAATGTTTTTATAGCTGATTAAATGTTTATGCTTAAACAACAAATTCTGGAAGGGAAGAGTAGAAATGTTTGAGGATTATGGCTTTTGGATGCTGCAACAGATCTTAGCAAACCTCTGAGTGTGTATTGTACCAGTGTGAGGTGATCAGATGTGAGTAATTCAGTAAGCAGCACTGAGAGGTTGGAACTCTCAAGCAGTTGGTTTTGTTTTCTTTGGAACCTGATATAAATGGTTTACTGTATGTCAGTTATCACTGTTCAATCCAGTTCAGTCAGTTAGAATCTCATCACTTTGCTTTGTGAAAGTAAGCATATCAGCATCCTATTTTGCCTTGCTGCATTAAGTTAGCTAGGGAACAGATATTCTTTAGACCGTCAGGAAATACAATGAGATTAGTTAAGTATTATTTTTTTGCATCTGTGTGAATCTGTCCAACTGTGTTATTTGTATTTCTCCTGTGAGTGAAACTCTGAAGTTTATTGTGCTTAGATATTTAACATTCTCATGTTTTCTATTTCATTATTCTTTATTAAATATTTTATACTTTTCATTGTGGCTGGTCTTTTAGAGAATATGTTTAACATCTTGAGAGTCCTTGTGCTTATTTTAGTGATGCGTGGCCACTGAAAAACCTCACTGCTTTGTTTACACTCTACCATTTTTATTAATATTGTTTTACTCAGTATAATTGGATACCCTTGTAAGAGCCTTAGAGTGGTTGACTGGTGGTAGCATGGTTACCTTATAGTCAGAGCAGAAGGGATACAGGTAGTAAATCTGTGCCAGCCTTTCCCAGGAGTGTGTGTGAAAATCAGACAGGTGTGGGTGTGTCAGCTACTTGGAACTGGGACACATCCAAAGTGAGTCTTGTTTGGGATCTGGAGAGACAGAGACCAGTCCCAGGTGTGGAGCGTGTTCCCTGTGTGTTCTTGGGGGAAATTGTGCTTGATGCAGATTGCTGCATTTGAAAATGCTGTGTAAATCCATTCCTTTTCATAGGGACTGTCGGTCACCTGTGCCAGTAGTGATGATTGAGCCTCCTTGATTACTGGCCCAAGGTAGAGAGGCTTCACAAGTATAGTCATATTATTGGCAAGACTGCTCATTAGTTGGTTTTCTTTTTGTGTGCTGCTATAACTTTAGTGTGTTTGTGTTGTTTAGCAGTAACACATTTTCCATATGGAATGGTCCATAAAACACTACCCTGTAAAGCAGTAATATAGAGCAAGTACTTTGAATGCCAATATGCTTAGAGCAGCTAGTTGGGCATTGAGTGGCAATACCTATAAACTTAGTAGACTTCAGTATTGTGTTTGCATTAAAGTTAGTAGAATTTAGTCCTGTTTAGCATAATCTCCTCCAATAAAGCACCTTTATTAGTCTGCGTCAACAAAGCACCCTTAATAGCCTTCTAACCTAAACATATTACCACCTTGTATGTCACCAGTCAAAGGACTGGACAGTATGGACATGCATTTCTGACATAATTAACCTCACCTGCAGTTTCGGTCTGTCCATGGCAGTGGTATTTTAGCCTAAATTAGGACATGCGCCTTGAAGATTTTGGTGGTTGTAATGGACAGGCGGACAAGGCCATTTTTGGTATTGTGGTGACAGTGTCTGTGATAATATTAGCACTAAGTGACCAAAGCAGTAAGCTAAGCTGCCTCCCTCTTCCCAGGACTGATAAGCCAACATGTGTGTGTGTGTGTGTGTGTGTGTGTGTGTGTGTGTGTGTGTGTGTGTGTGTGTGTGTGTGTGTGTGTGTGTGTGTGATATACTATATAATCCACAGACATGCAAGCAATGTATTATATATGTATGTGTGTGTGTGTGTGTGTGTGTGTGTGTGTGTGTGTGTGTGTGTGTGTGTGTGTGTGTGTGTGTGTGTGTGTGTGAGTGTGTGTGTGTGTGTGTGTGTGTGTGTGTATGTAGATATATATATATATATATATATATATATATATATGTTGTTGTTTTTGTTGGTGCAGCGGTAGTGTTGTTGCCTCACAGCAAGAGGTTCTCCCGTTCGATTCTCGGCTTGGTTTGGGAGTGCCTTCTGTGTGGAGTCTGCATGTCTTCCCTGCGGTTGTGTGGGCGTTCGAAAGACATGTGTTGAATGGGCATGCCTTCGTTGAAGGTTGGGCATTGGGCTGGCAACTCGACACCATAAAAACCAACTGCCAATCATTAGCGGACCTGAGTTCTGCTGTGGCAACCCCTAACCGGGAAAAGCCGAAAGACAAACAACAACATATATATATATATATATATATATATGTGTACACACACACACATACACACATTTGAATTAACTGTATGTACATCGGAAGAAAGCATTTATGCAGTTATTCACATATTAAGAGAATTTTGCTGTGTTGGGATTTTGCTTAAAGGAAAACAATGCCTTCTGCTTTAAATTTCCTCATCCTGTTAGTATTTTTCATCTTTAGCTGGCAATCACTGTCATAAGAAGTAAAGACAGAGTATGTTTAAAAAGTAATTTTGACTGTTTTTTCCACATCCTGTGCATTAGCAATGTACGGTAACTGCTCGGCACTTAGTCTTCCTCTCAAGATTGGCAAACTGCACCTGTTATCACCATTTTGGTCACGTCACAGCTACGGTTAAAAGTAAGAAGTATTGATGTTAAGTTGTCAATCTCACCTTCATTCTTGCTGGATGGGTTCGGAGCCGATCCTCGGCTCCGACTCAGCCACTTACTAAAGCTCGAGAGCTAATTTTACCGGCTCGAGGCAACCCTATATCCCATGATGCCAGGCGATGACTACCCAGATCTCGTTTGCCGCTTTCGCTTCCGAGGTGCTTTTTTTACCGGCTCCTGGTAAGTTCTTCAAATTCAGACTTTTAGTCTCACCCCTTTAGTTTTAGTCACCTTTGTTGTTGTGTAAATTATTAACGTTTAATTTAACCCTATTCCCATTAGTGTTCCCTATTTTTCTAGTTATTTATCCCTTCCCCTAAGTTAGGCCTTAAGCCTCCCCCTTTCCTAATCCTTTCTGTCAGGGATTCTGTGTGGTGTTTGAGTGTGTTTGTATCCCTGTTTAAATTTTTTTTTATTATTGGATTGGGTGTTTATTGTGTGTGTGTCTGTGTTTTTTGTTACTTAGTGTTTCCTCGACACAGCTATGTCGAAGGACACAAAGGTCTCAGGCTTCAAGAAGTGTGACTCGTGCTGTCAGAAGATGTCTCTGACAGATGGTCACACTTCTTGTGTTTACTGCCTGGGACCTCTGCACCTGCAGGACTCTTGTGCTATCTGTCATGCCTTCAGCCCAAGAGTCCTGCAGGAGCGCAGAAATAAATTAATACTGAGGGGCTTATTAAAACCTGAGAGCTCCCCGACTAAGTCAGCTCCGGGGAAGCCCTTGAAACCTGTTAAGCCTTCGGCTTCAAGTCCTAAGCCATTGGCTACTGGTTCTCCTTCAGTGTCGAGATCAGCTCTGGCCGGAGCCAATCCTTCTATATTACAAGTTACAGTATCGGCTCCATCCGGTGCCGATGCTGCTAAATTTGGGCACTCAGTGTCGGCTCCGGCTGGAGCCGACATATCCTCGGCTCCTTCGGCTCCACCTATCTCAAAAAAGAGATCACGATCCCCTTCGTTGGAGTCGATACGTTCGGCTCCGAGATCACCCCTGCTCTCGGAGCGGAGCCATCGGAGCCGTTCTTCTCGGTCGTCCAGGCTGTCCGATCACAACCTTGAGAGAGTGGTGAGTAGACTATTAAAGTCTCAGGCATTGGCCCAAATGCTCCATAGCCCGTCTCAACAGACGGTAGCTATCACACATCCACCTAACATTCCTCCTTCGACTCTCCTACAGAGCTCGGAGCCGGAGCTCCTCGGAGCCGTACCTGTTGTGGCTTCGGAGCCGATACCACCTCCCCCTTTGGCTCTGTCATCCTCTGCTCCGATCTCCTCCTTGATGCCTTCATTGGAGGGATCCAGGCGTCTGGTCTCTCTCGGTGGCTCCGAGGGGGCGAGTGGCATCGGACCCTTGTCCGACCCCTTTCTTCCTCTCAGAGCTTCGGCGCTGGTGAGCTCAGCCCAGACATCAGCCTCGGAGCTGTCCCTGTCAGTGCGTCCTGGAGTTCCTATCTCTTCGGAGCGGGAGCCTTCTGGCCTGTCTGACGGGGGAGCCTTCGAGGTGATGAGGAGTGTACTAGCCCCAGGGCTTAGTCAACGGTCAGTTCCATCAGCTCCTCCCACTACAGTGCCTGCTGACGTCTCTTCCCACTCTCTTGCTCCCGGACCCAGAGATCCAGTGCCTCAGGTTTCCCCATTGGGAATATCTTCCTCTTCCGAGGCTTCTCCTGACCCGTCAGGTGAACCTCCGCATAAGAGGACATGTAAGAGGAAACATCTAGACTCCCCCCGAGTCTATTACATCCGATACTGACTTGGATGAGTCTGAGGGATCCCCAAGGTCCCCCTCTGAGGATGTCTCTTTCTCAGACATCCTTGAACTCCTTAAGCAGAGGGGGAACTGGCCTTCCCTTAATCCTTCCGAGGACGAGTCAGTATACCTGGAGGCGTTCGGGTCTCGACCCTCCACCTCCTGGGTATCTCCGCCTTTCGACCCTCTTATGGACGTGGTGGCTCGGAAGGTGTGGATGGCCCCAGATTCGGTGGAACCCATTCTCGTAGGCCTTCTAAATTCATTACGGCCCCACCTGATAGGCAATATTTGACAAAAGGTGTCCCGGTTGATGCCATGGTGGTGGCTGCAGCCACCAAGAAGGAACTAGCTGATCCTTCAGTACCTGTCCATCCTCCTAACAAGGATTCTAGGACTATGGATAAGTACGGCAAGCGGATTTTTTCTTCAGCGACCTTTGCCATGCGATCGCTGAACTACTTGTGTCACTTCACCCGCCTTCAAAGAGATGTTCTTAAAGAGTTGGGAGAAGTTCTACAGGATCCATCAGCTGCTGGGTCTCAGGACAAAATTAGCTCACAGCTAGGAATCCTAAACTCCATTGTTAACTCCTCCATGCGGCTCATTTCATATGCAGCCGATGGAGCGAGTAGGGCCGCAGGCACAGGAGTGGCTTTAAGGCGTCAAACCTGGATGCGGCTTTGTAATTTTGCAGATCCCTTCAAGGCGTCCTTTACAAACTCTCCCTTTGATGGCTCGACTTTGTTCGGACCTCAAGTGAAAGACAACTTGACTAGATGCGAACAAGATGGCAAGACTCTTTCTGCCGTAGGAGTCTGTTTCTCCACCCCTTCAAGACCTTACCCAAAAGGTCAGAAGGGAGGGAAAATGTGGTTCCGTAAATCTCGAGGAGTCACGCCTGATGCACGAGGTCAGTTTACCCCCAGAGGCAGAGGGGGTAACAACAACAGACGCTGCCCTAGGGGCAGAGGGGGTCCGCAGAATCAGGGTAGCAGGGAGCCTCTCTCTGACAAACCCTTCCAGCATCCCTGAGATGTTGCCCGATTGTCCACCTTCAGAGGCAGTCGGGGGAAGATTATCGCTGTACCCAAAAGCCTGGCTTTCCCTTTCTCAAGACAAATGGGTACAGTCGATCATATCCGAGGGTTACAAAATTCCCTTTAATCAAACCCCAGTTCAGCAAAAGGGAACCCTTCCAGACGTTCCACCCGGTCTAAGGGAACTAGCAGTACCAGAGATTTCAAAACTGCTAGCAAAAAGTGCCATCCAGCCAGTCCCAGCAGACCAAATAGGATCCGGTATTTACTCAAGGTTCTTTTTAGTACCAAAAAAGACAGGGGACTGGAGACCAATATTAGATCTCAGCAAACTAAACAAGTTTGTAAAGAAAACAAGATTCCGGATGGTCACGCTTCAGTCCATTCTACCCTTTCTGGGCAAGGACAATTGGATGTGCTCGGTAGACCTTCAGGATGCGTACTATCACATAAAAATTCACAGGTGCTCCAGAAGGTTTCTCCGCTTTCGGCTAGGGACCAGTCACTTCCAATTCAGAGCCCTGCCATTTGGACTCACTACAGCCCAGAGAGTGTTCACCAAATGTATGGCAGCAGTTACGGCTCACCTGAGACGTCAAGGATTCCAGGTGTTTCCATATCTAGATGACTGGCTCCTCACTGCCACCACCAGGCATCAACTTCTCCAAGCCAGAGATTACGCCATTCACATTTGCAGAGGGCTAGGGATTTCTATAAATTTTGAAAAATCTGCCTTGTCACCTTGTCAATCTATTACCTTTATAGGCGCCAAATTGGACACCGTACAACTTTCAGCAAAGTTAACAGACCAAAGGATCTTGGACATTCAAAATTACATCCATGTGATTCTTCTCAGCAACAAAATTCAGGCCAGATTTGCTCTGAAAGTATTGGGTCTTATGGCGGCCGCCATAACACTTCTTCGCCTTGCCCGCTTTTACATGCATCTTCTACAGTGGATGCAGTTCGCCCAATGGTCCTTTCAACAACTTCCCATGTGTCACAGGATCATAATAACTCCAATTTGCAAAAGGCATCTGACCTGGTGGATATCGTCCCCTCAAGTCCATCAGGGCAGACCCTTTGTTCCTCCCGCCCCAGTCGCCACGGTTACATCGGACGCCTCCCTGATCAGGTGGGGGGGGGCATTATCAGGGCAGGATGGTCCATGGCACTTGGCAACCTTTCGAATGCCACCTGCACATAAATGTCCTGGAGATGAGAGCAGTGCTTTTAACATTGCAAGCCCTCAACGACTCTCTTCCCCTGGGAACTATTGCAGTCCAAACGGACAATATGTCCGTAGTGTGGTATATCAACAAGCAGGGCGGAACCAAGTCCTATCCACTGTGTCGAGAGGCTGTCAGACTTTGGCAGTGGGCAATCTCTTCTCAGCGGTTTCTGATAGCAAAGCATATCCCCGGGAAATCCAACATCATAGCGGACAGGTTGAGCAGAGCTATTCTCATGCCTCATGAGTGGTCTCTCAAACAATCTGTGACGGAAGAGATTTTTCAGAAGTGGGGCCTTCCTTGCTGCAATCGTTTTGCTACACCTCAAAACAGCAAATGCCCCGACTTCTTCTCTCTCTTCCCCCTTCCAGGCCATTCCCCCAGAGACGCTCTAATCCAAGATTGGCCCCGGGGACTTCTTTATGCTTTCCCTCCCTTTCCTCTGATGCCACAAGTAATTCAGAAAGCTACCACCTTGAGAGCCAAGTTGATTCTCATTGCCCCTTATTGGCCTCGACAGATATGGTTTCCGTTCCTACATCGTTATCTTTTGGTACAGCCATGGCATCTGGACCCAATTCCAGATCTTGTGACCCACCAGTCGGGGCAGCTGCACCAATCCATACCTTCTCTCAACCTCACTGCTTGGTTGCTCCGCTTCCATCCCTAGCCAGGCTTCCTATGATTTCTAATCCCGTCAGGGATATCATAGTAGCTTCCCTTAAATCTTCCACCAGAAGGATTTACACTAGTAAATGGCAACGTTTCTCCTTCTGGGCAAAGGCTAGGAATATAGACCCCGTATACTGCTCCGATTCATTCGGTCTTGGACTTCCTAGCCGAGATTTGTCATTCAGGATCTTCTTCCTCCACAGTAAAAGTTCAGCTGGCAGCCATTTCAAATTTTCATATAGGCTTGTTGGACCACAACATTATGTCACATAAACTTTGCAAGGCATTCCTTAGAGGTATCTTTTTACTTAAACCTCCGATTAGAGACCCCCCCACCACATTGGGATCTAAATTTAATTTTAACATCCTTGATTCTTCCCCCTTTCGAACCTGCGGCTGCCTGTTCATTGAAATTTCTTTCTTGGAAGACACTCTTTCTAGTCGCCATTACTTCTGCCAGGAGAGTATCTGAGCTTCATGCCCTCTGCATTCGTCCTCCCTACTTAATCTTCCACAAAGACAGAGTTTCTCTAAGGACTAATCCGTCTTTCTTACCCAAAGTGGCATCGCAGACGAACTTAAATCAATCCATTGATCTTCCAGTTTTTTTCCCAAATTATTCTAATAGAGCGGAACAAAAACTACATTATCTTGATGTTCACCGCCAACTCAGATATTATCTGGACAGAACCAAACATTTTAGGAAATCTGATCAACTGTTTTTATCCTACGCAGAGAACAGGAAAGGCCTTCCAGTATCCAAGGTGACTCTATCTAGATGGCTGTCTTCTGTGATTACTTGCATTTATGAGCTCAGAGGCAAAGAGTTGATTTCTAGGCCAAAAGCCCATTCTAGCAGAGCTCTAGCTACATCTACAGCTTTTCAGGCTAGACTTCCAATAGACACTATTTGTGCAGCAGCCACATGGACCTCTCCTCATACCTTTGTTTCACATTACAAATTAGACTTGGCCTCCAGAGACAGAGCGAATTTTGGTTCCACCATTCTCAAGAGTCTGTTCCATTGAGCCACCCAGGATAGAGGTGCTAGGGACGCGGTCCCATCCAGCAAGAATGAAGGCGAGATTGACAACTTAACATTAAGAAGTTATGTACCTACCATAAGGTTCCATGTTAGTTGTCTTCTCTCTCCTTCTTTCTTGTGTCCCGCCCACCATCCCCCTAGCCTGGTCAGACCGAGAAGATTGTGCCTCTTCCCTTAAGAGTCTTAATCCAATTTTTCCAACTAATTAGTTTTCTAGTGTCACTAGATTAGGTTGATCTTTTTAGGGGGATTATTATTATTATCATTATTACTATTATTACCTCTTCCTCCTCCTCTCCAGTTGGAGGAATGTATTGCATAATTTCCTTAGCTACCAAACGAGATCTGGGTAGTCATCGCCTTGCATCATGGGATAAAGGGTTGCCTCGAGCCGGTAAAATTAGCTCTCGAGCTTTAGTAAGTGGCAGAGTCGGAGCCGAGGATCGGCTCCGAACCCATCCAGCAAGAAAGAAGGCGAGAGAAGACAACTAACATGGAACGTTATGGTAGGTACATAACTTCTTATTTTATTCTCTGCCCCCTATGCCGACATTACAGCTTCTAAACAACACAGGACCACCCACAATGTGAAGTCAGCAACACAGAAGGTCTGTTTACATCCCTCAGCACTTAAAGGGACAGTCCCACAGTTAAAAATTCGGACTGAGTGATTTAGGCAGTATCCCCAACCACTTTATCTATGTCACCTGCAGTTCCACCTCAACTGTCTCAGTACTTTAAAAAATGACTGTGTACCCTGATCCAGCTGTGATCCCCAAGAGAGAACACAATAGTCTTCTTTTTTGTTCCTATGAGTTTTATTCAGTTTTCATATATATTTTTTTTTCACTGGATGGTTTTAGTCTTGTAATTATAACACAGGTGTGGCTATAATGACATGTTTGTCAGTGTAACTCAGAATTAAAAGACAGTGCTTTTTCATGTTCAGCATCAAATGTGTTAACAATATATATAAGTATATATTTTTCTGCTGCCAATCGTGTTATGGCAGTTGCATCAAATGTGGGTGATAGAACACTCCTAGTGTGTGTTCATGCAGATTTTTGCAGTGTCCCTGATTTTGCCTTATGACATCATTACTAATGATTATTACCATGAGGCACTATAACATACTGTTTATTTTCCTGTCTAAAAAAACATATCTTCTCTTTCATTTTATGCTGGTTATCCCTCTTTATTGCACTTAACAACAAGTACCAGGGATCAAACACTCACAGTGTGTCTATTATTATATCTGTTAACTGTCAACAGTTTTACAGAATAATCATAATTTTGCATCATTTGCTTGCCTGGTTTCTCGAGAAATGTTGGATGTTTCTGGTAAACAACTAAGGGGTTCAGTCAGTTAATAATGCAGGACAGTGACAGCCCCAGTGTTCTACTTCTAATTTTGGTCTGAACTCCAGTCTGTAGGGGCAGTGACATTGTTCTTATTAACAACACCTACTGCACCGTCATCATCACTCTTTTTCAAAAACATAAATAAATAAATAGATAAAAAAGCTTCAGCAGTATGCACTTTTTTCAAGATTTTAAGCTCACAAAAGAAGGTAAAAACAGCAGCTATATCATTGTCAACAATTTCCTTTTCCCCATTTTTGCATAGTCATGGCTTAGCCAGCTTTTATGGGTCTTCTTCCACACAGTCAATCCATCTGTTGGCTGAACATCTCATTTTCTTGCCTTCTTCCTGTCCCTCCCAAATAGGCTTTACAAAGTCATCCTCTGCTCTCTGCACAGGTCACCGAACCATTGTAATGTGTTCTCCTTGATTTGTACAACTGGGATGACTTTAGCTTCTGCTCTGATGTCATCAGTTCTTCATTTGACTCATAGTATACATCCTACCTATTTCAAACATTTCTTTTCCATCAGCTCAGGCTTTCTCAGGTGTTTAGCCTTTACTGCCCAGATTTCTGTCCAGTACAGAAGTACTGGTTGCACCACTGTTTTTTGCACTTTAATTTTCACCTCCTTTAGCTTTTTTCTGTCATGCAGTACCCCTAACATTCTGTGTCACTTTGCTACAGCACCTCTAATTCTAGCTTTGTCATGTTCATTCAGATTCTTTGTATTCCAGTTCTCTACTATTTGCTGCAGTCCTTGTTCAGAGTCTGCCAGTAGTGCCACATTGTCTGCATTCAGCAGCTTTGTTGGTCTGTCTCCTTTAACCTGTGTGCTGATGTAGTCCATCACCAGTATGAACAGGAGTGGGCCCAGATCTTAACCTGATGTGCACCCGCTCCCTGTGGACACCTCTCTGTGAGCCAACAGACTATTCATACTTGGCCTAGACTAATTCTTCCAGTGCTTTTGGTATTTTGCACTGTCACAGAACTGCCTAAATCGCTTGCTTTGAGAAGTTGTCACATGTTTCTTTCATGCATGGAAATACCTAATTGTACTTTTTCCTCATTTCCTGCTTCTCCACTGTCTGTCTTACTGTAAACATAAAGTTGTTTTACAGCATCTAGATCTGAATCTAAAATACTCCATTTCCATTTGACTTTCTACTGCTCTGCATATTCATTTATGTATCACCTTCTCTAACACTTTGGTGTAGTGTGACAGGAGTTTATGTCTGTACTGCCTGCACTTGTGTGTATCTCCTTTGGTTTTGTACACTGGCACCAGAGTGCTTATTCACTAGTTAACCTGAATTCAGTTTTCTCTCTTTGTGTGTGTGTGTGTGTGTGTGTCTGTGTGTGTGTCTGTGTGTGTGTGTGTATATATATATATATATATATATATATATATATATTTATAAAATAGTGAGATTAGTGTCCTCAGGTACCACTTCTACCCTAATTCAATTAGCATCTTGACCATGCATGTCATGACTTCATCTGAGCCTGATGCTTTCACTGACTAGATTTTCCTTAGTATATTTCTGTCCTCTTCTTGGGTGTGTTTTTCTTCCTCTTTAACATAGGCTGTGAATGTGGCAGTATAGCTTATATAAGGTTTTCTTCATTCAAAAGCTTCTGAAGTACTCTTTCCATGTGCTCTGGCTTGCTGGGCATCATCTGCATCAATCCTCTGACCTGGTAAAGCAGATTGTTGTATGTATCCATTATGAATGGTATCTACAAAATATCTTTTTTATCTTTTCTATCTTTGCTTTGTAATTTGATAAAACGTCTTTGCACCATCTGCTGCAGCCCTTTCCAGAAGCTGGTAAAGTTTCTCTGATGCCTTGTGTGATGACCCATCACTAGACCAGTAATCAAGGAGCCTCGGTCCTCACCACTGGCACCTGTGCAGGACATTCACTGAGAGGATAGCAGGTACACACACAGTATTTCCAGATACAGCTCTCTGCATCAAGTGCAATTTCCTTTGAGCACACAGAGACCACAGCCATTCTGGGGCTGGTTTGTCCAACTTTCTCCAGATCCCCAGTAAGAATCCCCACTGGCACAGCTATAGAGTTGAGTCCTTAGCCAGAGTTCCAAGCCAAGTCCTCCAACACTCTCTCTGTCCAACTAGTGCTTCGTGTCACTGCCCAAGTAGCTGAGGCACACACTTTTGAAGATTTGTTTTGCAAAGACACACGCACACACACGTGGGAAAGCCTGGCACAGGTTTACTAGCTATGCTCTCTTCTTCCCAGACTATAACGTAGATACCACCACCACCAGACACTCCTGCCAGCTACCTTAAGGCCCTTATAAGGATATATAATATATTGAGTGAAATTAATACAAATGGTAGTTTGACCAAGAGCAAGGATATTAGGAGTGGCCCACGCAGTATCAGCAAATAAATATGCAAGTACTCTCAAAACTTAAATATCTCTACAAAGATCAGCCACAATGAAAGGTTTAAATATATTTAATAATAAATAATAAAAGAACAAGAAAATGCTAAGTATATATTCACTATGACATCAGAATTTAAAACCACAGGAAATATTTAAAATAGCATTGCAGGACAGGCTCAGACAAATAAAGAAAAAATATCTAAACTAAGACTGAATTTAAGACAATTCTACATGTCCTCCCCCACGGTCGAGTGACGTTAAAGACATGCAGGTAGGTGCGTGCATGAATGGGTGTGCCTTCTTTGAAGGTTGGGCATCAGGCTGGCAACTCGGCACCATAAAAATCCACTGCCAGTCATTAGTGGACCGGAGTTCCGCTGTGGCGACCCCTAACCTGGAAAAGCTGAAAGATACTATTCCCTAATAACTTACTTAATAGAGCAAGGCAGATGATGTGGTGAATGGTCCTTCTTGTTGTCAGGCCCATGACTGAATGCAGAATGCTCAGTCTCTGTAAGAGACTTCTCAAAATAATATCTAAAATATTACTGCTGGGATAGGTTGGAGAATGACATCACTTCTTGTCATGTGCCTTCTCATTCCCATGCAAAGCTGGCACGACTTAGCACCTATACACGCACAAGAGCTTTGCTTAGATCTGTTGAGCATCTGGAGGTCATAAAACAGTTAAACACTTCCACTTGTCTTAATTAGCAATTAGTTCACCCCAAAGACAATACAGAAAGCTGTTCACCAAAAAAACACGAACAAAAACTTCCAGTACACGAAAGACTCAGGCAAGGAAAACAGATGAACACAGGTTTATTGTTAAGCGCTTTTCGTCATTCTTCATAGAATGACTTCTTCAGACAAATTAATAGAACTAACTCTCAGCTTTTATATCATCCTTTGACCAAATAATTAATCAATTATCTAATAAAAGCACAACTTTACATTTTAAAAGAGATAAAAACTCATGAAAAATGTATAGTTAAAAATATATAGAGATAACTAATACTATTTGACACATTTATAGTCTGCAATTTACACAAGAAGTAAGTATATATAAATATAAAACAAGTGACATATATAAATTTTAAGTTCCTAGACATTTAGTGGTAACAAAAATGTGAATATTTAAAAGCCTCCTACTATCTTACTATCATTAAAAACAAGTAAATTCAAGAACTTTACCATTTCTAAATTACTGCATTTACATTACATTGCTTATAAAGGTGGACCAAGAAACATACTTAAAACTCTGTGAAAAAAATCAATAATCTCTCTATGTGGAATCCAAATAAAGTATACTGTTTGGAGAGTTTTTAGCAAACATTCAGTAAAACACGATTAAATATTAATATTAACATATAAATGTATAAATAGATAAATAGAGACTAAATAAAAAAAGTAAGTATATATATGTATATAAACACAATGGTCCTAGATAAATATATAATAGCAATTAATTATTATCTTTTCAGGCTTCTCAGTTTCAGCAGACATGAAATATTACATTAATCATTAAGTCCTGGTTCTAAAAATGCATCAGTCCTAATTTGCCAAGTTAATTCATGCTCCTCGAGAAGTAAACTTGAAGGACCTTTTCTATTATCAATCTTTATTTGATCTAAACCTATGAACTTAAAAGAATGGCTAGGGTGGGAGAGTATGTGCTTAGCTAAAGCATTTTCAACCTTTAATTTAGAGATGGCATTAATGTGCTCATACATCCTATCACGCATTCTCCTTTCTGTTTTCCCTATGTAGAGACATGGGCAATTCATGCACAATGCTCCATACACTATCATTCTTGAATTACAATCAAATTTATGTTTGAAATTATATGTCTTGTTGTTAATACAATACAGAAAGCTTCCTAGAACAGACATTGCATCTCTGGCTGCCTTGAAACTTGTGAGATAGCATCGTTATGACTTAGCCTATAAAGTCATTTAATTTCAGATATTTTTATAAAGTTTGCTGGACTGTGGTTAACCCTCTAGTTTCCTCTGTTAAAATATATGCATTTAAACAGTATAGTGCATGTTCATTTCTGATCTCTCCAGTAAGGCACACTGTGCATACATTTCAAACACAAGGACTTTACAAATACCTTTTCAACACAGATGCCTGTACAAATCAGTTTGATGTACAGATGGCATACAGTTATAATACATTTGTAACAATCAGCATCTTGTCTGAATCAGTTTGATATTCACAAATGACATATAATTATTTACAAAATTCCAGCTAGGTATGATGGCAGTACTTCCTTTCTTCACAACTTTTTGTTTGTCACCTTGATTGCTCTCTTAGCCTGTTTGTTAACAAAGCAGAAAAAATGAACCATGCAAAGATGGAATGCTCCCACTCTTTAATTCACTCCTTTCTTTTGATATATTCTTGGACTTCATCATTGCACCACAAACGTTCCTTGTGTTCCTTTTTTCCATACTTGGCTGCATGTCAGTTTTAATGTCTTCACACATGCTGTTTTTCAACACTGCTTTTCCTCTTTGTCTCTCATTATTTCCTCTTATTGAGGTGCCAGAGCCTTGAACAATTCCTTGAACTGCTGTACTTTTGCATCAGTCAGTTTCCAGATCGACAGTCTTGTTTCCATTAACCTTCTAGCTTTCTCTGAAAATTGTTTATAGCTGGTTGCAGTCACTAGAGGTTTATTTTGGGGCAGACCACTTCCATTGGGGTGAGTTTGTTATCTCTAATTTGACTCAATGTCCTTTTTCTTACTAGGAGGAAGTCTACTTGAGTTGCATACTGATTACTATTTAATGCTGTTCTTAGTGAACCATGTCATAATCACCATTAAGCCATTTGCTAAATCTATGTCTTCAGTGGTCTCCATTACTCCTTTTACCCCAGTCATGTGTACCCAGGCAATCCTCATATCTTGTTCTGTCTTTTCTGACATGAGCATTTAAGTCTCCCATTATTGAGACCAACTGTTATTCTCCTTCTTTTCCAGGAGATCCTGTAACTGCAGTCGGAATGCTGTCTTTTCCTTACCATAGCAGCATAGCTGTGGAACACAGGCTGAGATCATCAAGACTGCTGTATCTGAATTCTGAGTCCCATGAGCCTGCTATTGATTCTGTTGATATCCCTCACTGACTTAGAACACACTCCCATACCACAATTCCTTTCCAGCACTATTTTTGTCAGTCATTTTACTGAGTAGCAGATTGTGGATCCCGGCCAAGAAACTTTGCTGCACTACCTTTCCACTTTGTTTCCTGGATACACAGAATATCCTGTTTTGTACTTACATCATGTCATGCACTTATACGTTGCATCTCATCACTGAACCTGCATTCATTGCAGCAAGACTTAGTTTATTTTTGGCAAGTTGATGAGTTTCATGTCAAGCTTTTACTCAACAGAGCTATCCCTTGTAATCAAGTCTGTGCAACAGGACATCAACCATCGACTAACAGGTGGCTAGTAAAAATATGAGAACATTTTGATGTTTTTAAAATTTCATGTTACTGGAAACACTGGAGCTAATTAATCATCATCATCAGCCCCACCCCAGTAGGTGACTAACCAGGCTGTGCCCCCTCCCCCTTCACAGATTCTGGATCCGCCACTGCATCCAACACCCTAGTCTGCTATTAAAATTCAAGTTAAAGTTGATGTCATTTTGTATTCTTGTCCCTTGCTCATTCTTTCCTCATTTTGGTTGTTTCTATTCTTCAAGGAGGACTCAGAAGGCTAAGGCTTCATAACCTGGAAACATGCTGTTAGGCTTGTGCCATTTGCAACATACTGACCCATTATTCAACAGTATTTAAAGTTGTATGCACCAATATAGAACATAGTTATTTGTAATAATAGTGTTAAAGCTATCCAGGAAAAGACAAGAATTGCAGTAGGTACTATCTGCTTCAGCAACAGATCTAATGAAAATTGTATCATTTTGTAATATAGCTTAAGTGGTACATTTGTGTTCATAAGAATATTAAATTTTATGCGCTTTTTATTTTCAGGAGCCCAGTGGCAATTAGCCATGGATGTTTCTGCTATGCATTGATGCGCTCCATTCCAGTGACAGTCTACATAATTCTGGTTACGGTGCTCCGTTACCATTTGTTCATTTGGAGTGTCTTCTCTCCCAAACTCCTCTATGAGGGAATGCATGCATTCATCACAGCTGCTGTATGCATATTCTTCACAGCCATGGATCGCAAGCAGTCGATAAAAACATGAAGCACTGAAACAGATGATGGGCACTTCCAAATTGGCTAGCCAATCTACTTTGTTTAGACTTTGGTGATGTGAAGCATGATGAAACTCAGGCCTGAATAATGTATCATTTTATAATTATGTTTTGCCCGTTATTATTCTTTTGACTTGAAACACTGAAAACTTGAAACAAAGGATTATATGTATTGTAAAAGTTCTTTGGCATGTTTGCATACAGGGTAAAGGCTTTCAAAGGTATATCATTTGCATTTTCTCTCCTCTTGTTTTCTTGTGTTTAATTGCTCGGATATTTCCTGTTACTATACTGCTTTTCATGGTATCTGTACAACCATTTTATAAACTGGCAAGTATTAGTTCTGCTTTTCAGTTGTTGATGATTCACTGTTCTCCATTGTCTTCAAAACAAGCAAGTACTAATGTCAGAATTATGCACAACCATAAGAACTAATTAGGTGACTTCTGAAAATCCAAATAAAAGGTTTGAAATACCAGCATTGGGCTAGTTTCTTAGCCTGTTATAAGTCATGTGCACATAATCAGACTATTACGTGCTCAGTATTCTGATTTCATTTTACATGGTCTGACATTAGCTGCACAGTTACAGATCTCAAAATTCTCATTCTTTTGTTTTTCTGGTACTGTTAGGGGGCCATGGAAATTCAAATATATGTTTGCAGCATCTGCTGTATCAGAAAATCAAATCTTGTTCATATCCAAGGATCAGATGGTACTATAATCATTTTATCCTAATGTTTAATGTCAACAATGGTTTTATTTAGCTGTGCAGGATTGCATTCCTACTCTAAGACCAAAGTCTAGCAGTAAATAGCCGTCTAGAGTACATTTGCCAAACACTAATCATTTTAGGTGACCATCTGAGCTTTTTATTTCACTGAAGTGTGTTGTTTACTGCAGTTCACTTTCGGAATTATGTACTGCTGTTCTTAAACTACCGCATGCATTTGGAAATCATTTATGTCTTATACTTGAATGTATGGCCACTTTTCGTGAAGAGATACTTGGTATTAATAAGCATGAATACCCTTTAACATAGCAAAACAGTAGCAGAAAATACATTAATTTTAGTTTTCCTTCAGTCTGTGACTTCAATACATTGTATTGCTGTGTTTAAAAATTAGAACATGACACTCATTTCTTAACCATTTCACTCAATATTGTAATTTTTGCAATTGTGTTTAACAGAGATCATATATATCTAATTTAAGATTATTTGGGGAAAAGGCTGATTAATGTGTAGATTTACTGGTGATATAAGGTGTATGAATTGTCAAACAAAAAGCAAAGAATATAAAGGTTGTTGGAGTCTAAATGTACCATCTGGAGAATATTTTGAGCTATACCAGATATATTTATTTTTACTTATGGAGGAAAATAAATACATTACAGGATTATTAGATGCTGGTTTTGAATGTTGAATTCTTTTAGTAATATTTTATTAATAAATATTTGTTTATGAACATAGTCGTGGTATTGTATATTTGTGCATACTTTGCATTTATAGTAAATTAACGTACTTTTAATTTTGAGTATATGTAGCTCAGGAACAAATCTATGTTTTTATCATTTAACATACTGAGAATGTAGAATGCCTGGAAAAGAAAAACTAACTTTGTATCAACGTTTGTACATAGACCATAACCAGCCATGTCTTTTAATGAATAATGTGGGCTGACCATAATGAAGTTGCAGTAAGTCTGAGAATTTTCTGTGTACAATTGATATTAATTTCAGCTCTGTGTATCCCTCTTTTTTACTCCATGTT
>NC_056728.1:560698175-560820675 GCF_019279795.1 Protopterus annectens | reverse complement strand
ACTAACATTAACATTAAACAAATGTCACTTAAAATGGTACTTTTTGTATCTGTACCCATATATCTTCAAATGTTTTTATTTGAATGCATTTTTCCAGTATTAATTTGTATTGTATGTGCATGTGTGTGTCCATCAAGTTTTGCCACTTTTATAATTCTCAGTCCCTGTTTTGTACACTTTGTAAGCTTTCTGTCTGTTATTGTTACTCTTAGAAGAAAGGTTTCATTTATAATTATTTGCTTTACTTAATGTTCTTATGATATTTTAACATGAATCCATGTCCTGCTGTCAGTTTTATCTCGTTTCACTTTCTCCAAAATGTCTTCCAGTTATTCCTATATGTCCTATGCTTTGCTCTTGTTAACAGTTATTTTTTTATTTTATCTCGGAAATGAAACAAAAATGTGTTGACAGCAATTGTGTCACACAGTAGTGTGTAGTGAAGTCCAACAGTGATACAAACAAGCAGCAGATAATACAAATGTGTGTTCATTAACTACAGAGTATGCTTATAACAGAAGGCCTGACATATAAATGCAAGCCATATTCTAAGTAGCATGACTACATTGTCCATAGTATGCGTGAAAATGTATACCATGACTGTGTTATAGTGACATGCACTGCATGTGTTGTTGTAGGCACAGCACAGGAACTATCGAGGAAAGGAGGACATGTGACAGTAGAGACAGACATGCATGATCTTGTGTTGGTTCAGAAAAGTAATATACTGGAATAGAAAAGAGACAGTCCTTACACAAATGTGTCAATAGAGGATATGCAGCATGTGCAGGCATTTGCACAAGGAGGCAGCAACAGCACCATATATAGCAACATTGTTCACTTCAGATGGAATTTTCACTCTACGAAACTCATGCTTGTAATCATGCCATTAACCCCTGCGACTTCCTATGCAACTTCCACTGCCTTGTACAATGCATCCATTGTACCTCTAGAAAACATCAACAGTTGAGACTGTTTTTACAGTTTGCATTTAAAGATAGCTAAGTTACTGGAAGATTTAAAAAAAATACATATGGGGCATTACATGAAACATGTAGATGATGCCATGTTATGATCCTTCCACTGTATGTGGAAGAGAATGACCCTCAAGATATTCACACCGTGGTCCACACTGGCAAGACTGACAAGGATTTAGAATGTTATGAGTACAGCAGGCAGATTTACCTGCATATCAGCCAAGGGCCCTGTACCATACTGGTGTCATGCTGGGGTCACCCAAGGCTGCAGGGAATGGCAATATTTTTTGTAGCATCCTCTTACTTTCTCAACCAAAGAATGAAATAGCATCACAGTGGCCTGTAGAGGAACTCAGCTCTATGAGGTTGGCACAACAAAAAGTGAAGCATCCATGTATACAAAACTTTCAGGGAGCACTGTATACCTAAATGGTTATACAGTTATTCCTCTGTAGTGCAGCACCATGTTCTGACTCTGTTTATGCTCTTTCATCATCTAGAAACATGAGTTTAACACTCTCACTAATATGTAAGGTATGGTGCCATTTCTTGGCAATATATTGAGCACTGCATATTTAGGCTTTGTATGAGTGCCGGGCCAAGTATATACAGTCAGATGGTACTTTCAATTCCATTTTTTATGTTCATGTGTAGTTACAGCAGAGTATCAGACCCATTAGATATGGGTGTCTCCACAGTGAGCATCTGGTGATTTCACCATACCACAAGTGTTTTATTCAGCTTTGTACTGTAGCTCTCAGGAGGGCACACAAAAGTGGGAGGCTTTAGCTTTTCCCCTCTGATAAGTGAAGTTGAAGGGTGGTTAGCTCAGACAATGATTCTGTTTCCTGTGTCTTGGACTCAGATGTAGGTTTAGTCATCCACTCTGCTAGTCAAAATAATATACAGAGTCAGACCAGTTAATCTTTTTTTCCTATGTAAAGCATCACATTTTCTGTTAATTGCACTGATATGCATGCCAATGTTCTTCCTATACAGCAGGGCTTCCATCTTCTTCCATAATGTGTAACAAAACTTGTATGTCTCAGTCTAGTGAGTAAAGGTTTGCAGTGTATAAAAGCCTGATATTTGTATACCCATAGTCTTCACTCTTTATCAGTGAATTCATGTGATAACTGTATCTTGCATCTCCTGGCTAACAAATACAAGTTATTTTGTCTTGAAAGCTTAATTAACATTTGCTAATGTTTATAATTGATTACCTGTGAGTGTCAGGGACAGTTATTTTTCGATCCTTCTCTAGCCTTTTCTAGGTGGGTCATGCACTCAACCCACAGTCACTTGCTTCTGAATGCCCAACATTTTTTAAGCTTTACAGCATTAAAAGTACAGGTTGGCCCCTTCAACTTTCTCTTCAAAATCTGGAACACACTTGTTGCTCTGTTGTACCTCGTCTTCTGTGTTCCATTAACATTCAGATTCTGCAGTCAAGGTTTAGGTCTCCCAGTACTCTGAAGAACCCATGCAGTCTGGTCCTTCTCCCTTTGTTACATGGCAGTAATCATCTACATATGACTGCAGATGGTAACAGAAACAATAGAGGTATAGGCATCCATTTATCTGCAGATTCAAATTAATGCTGGCCAAATTTACCTCAGTTCATCAGCAGAACTGGGGAAGAGAACCACGGCCACATTTTTATTTATTTACTTACTGTTAACTAACATAGTAAATTGATCCAGACTGACCCATTTTAGTCACTGTCTAGGCCATATATAAATGCCATTAAGTAGGTTGTGCTATTAAAATAATCTAAAGAGATACATTTATAAAATATAATCTCAGAAAATACTATACATTGCAGTATATTGTTTACTATTTTACCCTAAAATAAACACCCTGGCCTGTGCAGACAGCAGAACACACATGCAAAAATGCTAAAAATTTTAGATTACTTATTATATAACAACTTAGATTCAGCAGTTAACAGACAAGGTATGCTAAACAGTAGGAACCATCCTATCACAGATGAACTTAGTTTGGCTCATTTTATAAGTAAATTATTCTTCAACCGATTCTGATAAGATAGTGATTATGATTGGGTAGCAAAAGAAAAGAATATGCATTATATGCCTCTGTCAAACAAAATTCATACAAACATTACAGTACAATATTTCTAAGTAAAACAGTGTTTATGTGTGCAACATGTCCAGAACTAGTGTTCCCATTTTCAAGGTAATTTTGTCTGTAGATTCCTGTATTTTAGCTCCACCCAACATAGAAACATTAATGTACTAATTTCTGCTATAAATATACATATTATAGATCTGTTTTCTTCCATTTAAATGCTATATATGTTTGTGCAACTACTAGTAAGACTCCAATACATTGGTGCTCGATGTACTGGTATTTGTAAATCCATCCATCCACAACCCCTTTTCCCATTTTTTTGTACATGAAGTCAGGGTGTCACTTCAGCAGTGACAGTAATCTAGAGTCAAGGTTTACACCACCAGGTGGTTTGCCCTGCTGCAGTAATCCTTCCACATCACACACACACTGACACCTATGGCCAATTTAGAGTGTCCACTCCACCTACTTCATGTCTTTGAAAGATATGAGGAAACCGGAACACCTGGAGGAAACCCACACAAACCCAGGAAGGCATGCACACTCCACCCAGAAAGCACTCCAGCCAAGAATTGAACCAGGGAACCTCATGCTGTGAGGCAACAATGCTACCACTTTGCTGTCCATTTAGTGTATAGAAAGAAGTCAGTGCAATTTGCCCAGTTGAATCTCAGTATTTTCAACATCTGACCAAAACCTTGATTATTCTGCACATTAACTAGATATGTATTTCTGATCATCAGAAGTATCATACTGACATCTCCAACATTTAGTTGATATGCTTATATTTTTTAATAGTCTCGTATAAAGAATGCTAAATCCATAATCCAGCATGCAAAAGCCTGGACATATTGGTCTCAATTCCAGAAGACTTTCTCTTACACTGAAAACAAGTCTTTTGGAACCAGGGCAGACTTACACCAACAGCAACTGTTTTGGAATGTGGCCCATTGTGATGATACTGAATTGGCTAGAGAAGGAGTAATAGGACCTTGTTATACTCTGACAGACACCATACATACAGAGGCCATACTTTATTCCTTAATTCTCTTAGTATAGTGAGTTTGTAATCTGAGTTTCTTTATCTATATGGAAAGTATGTCTCATTTTAATAAGTTTACTTCAGCATTCTGAACAAAAATTGGAGAGTTGACTAGTATTGTTTAAATCATCCTCATATTCTGATAGATGACCATTTTTTCCCAGTATGCTATCAAATCATATTTTAACATTTTCAGAAGATAATACTGCTATTTTTCTAATCATAGATGAATTCTTTTTTAATGTCCATGTTTCAATCTTTATTCTCTTGTTAATTAACATATCTTTTATTGAACTCAAATTTAAAACTGTGTTTAGCCTTGTGTGTTCTATATTAAATTAAGAACAGTCTCCATGAATGTTTCATGTAAATATTTATTCTGAAAAGATTTGTCTAATTATTGATATAGGTTCATTTAATCGTAATAGTTTAGATTTATTTGACTGTATATTTATAGGTTTTTCCATCTTTACATCCTGAATAATATCTAGTTCAACACTTTCCATAGAACATTAAATTAGTGGTGTAAATATTAACAAAGAAAACAAAATGGATTGCAAGTAAATATGCAGTTAAGATGTAAAAAATCATATTCTCCTAATTTTTGCCTTTAACCATTATGCCATATTTTATACAAGGTTAAACTGGTTTCCAAAAACAATTTAAGCAGTTATATTTCCCAACGATGAACAATATCTTTGTATGAGGTGAATCAGGATTAACATAGGGCATACTATTTTTAGCACTAAGACTGTTTTAATTAATCCATATATGTTCTCTTTAGATCTGAAGATTAGACTTTTTTCATGTGATTTGTACTGTTAGATGTTATCAAATTCAATGTTATGGGTTTTAGATGTTCTGGTCTCAATGTTATGAAATTATATGTTATGGGGTTTAGATGTTTTGAAGGGGACCCATATATATGTGTATATATATATATATATATATATATATATATATATATATATATGTGTGTGTGTGTGTGTGTGTGTGTGTATATATATATATATATATATATATATATATACATATATATATATGGATCTACTTTATATAATCAAAAGACTACTTATTCAAATTTCATAACATGGAGACCACTTCAGCAAAACCTCATATTATTGGAAATCCGTAACATTGCACTGTCACTCTGGGAAACTAACCACTGGGCCACCATGGTGAAAAAACAAATCAAACACACCTCCCCTAAATAAATATACCAACTCTGAGACTGCACTATAGTGGAGAAAAGAGCAAAGTTCACCACGGTGGCCCAGTGGTTAGTTTCCCGGAGTGACAGTGTGATGTTCTGGGTGTTCGATAATATGAGGTTTCACTGAAGTGGTCTCTACATTATGAAATTCGAGTAAGTAGTCTTTTGATTATATAAAATAGATCCATATGGCTATCCTAAGGTTTAAATTAGAAGTATAGAAATTGGGGTGAGCAATGTCACAAAACTATGCATATGGCTGGGAGATACTAGTGCAACTATTCAGGTAACTGTGAAGACTGGCTGTGGGCATAGGATTCTGAATGAAGAGAAATGTTTTGTTTTTTGATATGGTAAGTATTTATTCTGGAGATATACAGGAGCAGATCCATTGATCTGATAGGTGGTTTTAGTTGTTTAAAATGAGTTTGAATGGATTTCAGTATTAGTGAGGCGTGGTGCCATATTTAGCTACCTTTAAAAATACAGGGAGTCACCTTTAGCATTAGGTGATTTGGTTATAATGATTAGTGATTTTTCTCTAGAGCATAAAATTATACTGGGGGAGTAGTGCTATATTAAGTTGCAATGGTCTAGGCAATTTTCTGGCTTATAAAGAAGTCTGTGTATTGCAGTTAGCTGTGAAAGGGTTAGGTGATATGCATGCCAGTATTTTAGATGTATTACATGCAGCAGTTTGTTGAGATGAGCCTCCATTGCTTCCTTGTACAACTCATATTGCATATATTGATGAGGAAGTATTTGCGAATGACCTGCACATACAGCAGTAACCCAATACCGCTGCCAGCTAAGAGCTACTTAAAGTAATTCTGGTAACTTACAGGTCATTCCCTAGTAACGTGCTTCATCCAGTAAGTGAACTACATTAGCACAAGGCTGCCCCGCTGGCCACCTTTTATAAACATTAAGCTACGTCATACGTGTGGCTCATGACCTTCCCTACTTGTCACTTTCGATTTCATTATCAAGGACAATATGTGGGTTTTTAACAAAGACAATAACATGTCAAAATCCGAACTGAGTACTGGGAAATCACGCAGTCTTCACAGAATGTACCTTTCTAGGCCAGAGCATTCATTCACTCTGATTTGTATTTCTTATTGTGTTTGCTTTTCATTCCTCTATACTCAGATTGTGCTAGCATTTTGCTTATATATGCAGATGCTTTAAAAATGTTTACAGGAACCATGGCGGTGAATGAAAACTTCACTGTTGTGAGTACAAGTCATATCATTTCAGCTCATGAAGGCAGAATTTCATTTTTAATAATTGTAAACCATTCCCCATGTTTATTTGTTTAATCATGTTTAATTTCTGTTTTCTTTTGCTATGGCACTCATTGCCCTTTCAGATTCATTTAATATGCTCTTCTAGCCTTCCCTGACACAGCTGCTATCAACCATCTTCATTTTTATTTAGTTTTAGTGTTTATTTTTCAAATTGGAATTACTGGATAGTAAAATACAAAATTATATACATACAATAGAGCCACTATGGCTATTCAAAGTACCTTTGGATATGGATGAAATCTGCCACGTTTGTTTTGCTTTGATTTTGCTTTTATTACTTCTGAATACTTTTCAAACGCATCTAAACATAGTAGTAAACTGTTATTAATAACATTTTATTTGTAGGTGTTTCTCATTGCAAGAGAAAGATGCTCCTACACCAAATTGTGGTTTCTGTGTAGGGTTTGGGAGGAGTGGCAATGGTCATTTATGTACATGCCTGATTTCTGTCTCCAAATGTAGCACTTTAGTCTTCCAAACTAAGTTTTGTGCAACTGTGTGCCCTATAAGTTTTATTATATTTGGTCCATTTGAAAGTAACAATTCCATTTCCATTTCAAATTCCATTTGAAAAGCATTGAACATAAACTGATCAATGTTTGTATTTCAAGTATCAAAAGCCCAAAGCGGAGACAAAAAAAAAAAAAAGATTACAAAATAAAAAAGTTTATTTTTGTGATCCAACAACCAGAACCCTAACACTACATGCAGAACAATTTGTGTGGATAGTAGCTGTGTTAGTAAAAGGGTTTTTATAAGGTAATGGTTAGGATTAGGGGGAGCCGAAGGGGTAGAGTCAGGTGCAGGATAAGTGTTAGGGTTATGATTGACATGTGTTAGTATGGTGGTGGGAGGGGCGTTACCTCCCCAACCATCTTACTAATACATACTGACCCTAACTCTGCTCCTTATCTTACAAAACCCTTTTCCCTAATACTGCCATTACACACACTTAGACACACACCACAAGCATCAGTACACATGCATGACAATAAATCTGTCCCCTTACTTGACCTTAACTCCAGCCACATCCCGTAGACACTTATGTGCACACTTACCTCTTCTCATGCACATACCACAAACAAAATTACACCTGCGCAACATTAAATCTATCCCCTAACCTACCCATATTCTAACCCTAATCCTAACCCACAAACAAATGCTGAAAGTTTCAGAAATATGAGATCAGCATTAAAATCATAAACAAAATACTTACCTTCCCCAAAAGAACTTCCTCTTCCTGACATTACATGCACTCAACCAAATAACCGTTCACTCAAACCTGCACTTGGACCTAATTCCCTCACACTGCATTCAACAAATTGGCATATTGACAGAGTAACAGAGATCCATACTATTGCATAATATGTGCTGAAATACACACATACAGACACATATACATAAAAACATGATAACTTCAGTGGTGCACTTGCTGTGACAATACCAATTTCACTGGTATGTTTATGTTTTTATTACCTTTGCATAGATCCAGCTGCTGTTTATAAACATCTTGCTTCACCAGAGTTGGAGTAAGGGTAATCATTTGTATAGGTATCAGTCACACAAAGTACTGTACAACACCAACATACAAAGGTTGAAACAGGCATCTGAAACTATACAGCCAGGTTGGCTATGTCCTGCAACACAGACAACCATGGAGAGACCTAGATGTTTGACTGCATGATACAACACCCTCTTCTAAACCCCAAACTCTTGCATATTGGTGCAGTACTGCTCTGCATGGCAGACTGTGGGTTGATGTGTGAATTAAGGCAAAACGTCTACTTGGTCTTCCATAGGGAAAGATGTTTGGCACCATACAAGAGTCTGCAGGTCTTCCAACTACAGCCTGCATAGTGGGGCCACCATTAACAGACACTGTATATTGCTTGGTTTGATAACCAGCATGCCATGTCTTTTTGCCATGCTATCTGTGTGCCAGGTCATGGTCAGCATGTGAGATTGCTGTTACCTGGCATTCTCATGCAGAAGTAGCTTTGATTACAATCAGGTAACATCCTACAGCTACATGTCAGTCCTAATATGCATGGGGCCAGGATATGAAAGACATGGTGTAGTGTGCATGTCCCTGTGTATGTCTTGAGGTATCATTATGATCAGTACTAATCACAGGTGTTGATGTTTAATTATTTATTTTCTTTTTGTTGACCAAGTAGGTGGTCTGGTCTAGTGACCCTTTTCAGCCACAACCCAGACTCAAGGAGCATGTAGATATACATTCAATTGTTTATAATTGTGTGTACAGTGTAGTAGTAGTTGTAGCGGTTATAAAAAAAATGAAAGAGACCGTTTAACAGTTAACAATCCAATAATATTGTGATAATAATTTGAACACTATTTGCAATATATATATACATTACTTGCAATTATTGTAATAGTAACAGTACTAGTGGCACTGTGGTGGCCATTATTCCTGTGACATTTGCAGCTGGATTCATAGATGAGGTGCTTGCAAAGGTCTAATTTGAATTCCTTAATTACTGATATAACTTTAATTTCTTTAGTAAGATGAATCCAGTTTGCAGGACCAATGAGTGCAAAAGCTTTTGTTACTAACACTATTTTAAGGAGGGCCTCACAAGTGTAATATTTTCTTCTTGGCTACTCAGTGATAAGGTCTGTTCCCTAAACTGCAATTTTGAACTTAGTCATAGACAGCACCCTAGTTTTAAGATTTTAAATAATAAGCCACTGACCAGGTAAGATGCCCTACTCTTAATAGGCAACCAGTGAATGTCTTTGAATATGTTACAGTGGTGCATCAGGGGGTCAGCCAGTAAATCAAATCTGAAGATCTTGTTTTCAACAATTTGTATTTTATGTGTATTCTAAATAGGGTGTAAAGAAAGTAAGGGCAGTCCATACTCAAATTTGAGTAGGAGAATATTTTCAGTAGTATCTCCTGGCTTCAGAGGAAAGAAGATGAGATATTTTGTAACAGTGATTTGTGAAACAACTTAGCTATGTAGTCTGTATGGGTTATGAGTGACAGTGAAAGGTCCATTACTAAGCCTAGGTACTTATATTCTGATACAAGTTAATATTATTCCAAATGTAATTTAATTATACAAGTTTTAAATTAGAAAAAGAACATTTTTTATTGTTTTCTAGGGGGATGAAATATGTCCCCAACACTCAATTGTATATAACTGACTACATAGTGGAATTTAAATTGTTTATGCGGAAACTCAATTTGGCTTTATACTTTCATGATAATGATAGTGCATCAACTAACAAACCCTTTAAAAAGGTTAGTACTTTCATTCCTCCCATGAATACCACCCTAGCCACCTACGAGAAGGTTGTGACTGAAGAACTATACACGTTTCACAATATGTGTAAAAATAATAAGGAAATGAGATATAATCTAAGTAAAAAATAATTTTTTGTTTTAAAACAAATACAGGAGGATTACCATATTTGGGTTATGAAACCCAACAAAGGTGGGGGGTAGTTATATATGATACACAAGAATACATAAACAAAATGCACACTATTTTACTTAATTCAGGAAATTATGAAATTTCCTCCCTCAATGAAGTAAATATTGGACATCATAAGATTAATTTATAAACCGGAGTTTTTATGTTTCCAATAAACAGGTTTTAAACTGTGCTGTGAAGTTCTCTTTGGATCCTACCACCTATTACAGCAGATTATTTTTGTGGACTGATTTCAGTAGTTGTTATTCGCTGGTTTTTTGGACTTTTTATCTGAGGAGAAACTCTAAGATACATCCATTGGCTACACAGTTTTTTGGAATGCCCTTCCATGACACCACCCTGGAGTGCTATTATCTGGAAAATTTGTCCCATACATTGAGTTGGATGGAAGATGCAACATCTGGTAGAAAGTTACAGTATGTACTTACCATAACGCTAGATCTCTGTTGTCTTCTTCCATCCAGTTCAACCCTCCTCCCTCCATCCCCCTTATCTAAATTGTCATCTAGTGCTCTCAACTGGTTGAATTGACCTGTCCAGGACCTTGTCATCTATTCAGCCTTGAGCTAAACAGTCACCCTTCCCATGATTGCTAGACTATTCAATTTTTTGTTTGTGCCTATAAGATAGAAAGCCAAGTAAAAGTGTGCAAACTTAATCTCAGGTATGGTAGGGGACAAGAGGGAATTATGGGTGAAGGTGGAACCAGAGTCTTGGATCCAAAAGCTTGAAAAAAGTAGCCAATTAGATCTGATAACCAATAAGTTGAGCTGGAAGAAAGAAGACAACACAAATCTAGAGTCATAGTAAGTATATAACTTTCATTTTTGTACTATCCGAGGATGACAACAATTGTATTGTCTGCTGGTTGTTTCATAGTTTCATAGTTTCGTACTAGGCTATCTGCCCTGGGGCATTTGTAGGCCTAGCCATAGTGATGTGACTTTCGCCACCCCATAAAATGGTACAAAATGCACAGAATAGATTTAGAATACTGTGCCTCTGTCTAGTAGTGACACAGTGAAGGTCCCCTTATATAATAGAATTAGTTTACTGTGCCCCTGTCTAGTAGTGACACAGATGTGACCCCTGGGGTAAACTTACGATCTCCCATTCACTCATCAAGATTTCTCTTGAAGAGAGTCAGTGAGGGGCTCTGCCTAACATGAACTGGGATCTTGTTCCAGAGCATGGGAAGCCTCTGGGTTATGAATCTATCCCTCCAGCATGTCCTATTCATACTTGTGCCAAGGTTTAAGTCTTTAGCTCTCGTGGTTCTGATGGATTTGGATTTTTTGAGGTGGAGCATGTCCATCAGTTCCTGATTGGACATGGCCTTGTACGTCAGGCAGAGATCACCTCTGAGCAGGCAGTATACTACTGAATAGAGCTGGAGTTTCTTTAGTCTGGCAGAATAAGACATATGTTGGAGACCCTTGATCCTCTTGGTGAGGTACTTTTGTGGTCTCTCCAGCTGTTGCAAATGCCGTGTGAGGTACATACCAAATGGGGCATTGTACTCAATCATGGGTCTGATGAGGGAGGAGTATAGGGGTACAATGACATCCTTGGATCTGGATGTGAATCCCTTCATGATAAGGTGTGCAAGGTAGAATGTTTTTCTAACCACTTTGGCAACGTGGGTGTCAAATGAGAGGTCGCTGTCAACTTGGGTCCCTAGGTCTCTGATTACTTTTTCCATACTCAGTGGGTTGCTGTCTATGTGATAATTTGTGGGTACTTTGTTTTTCCCAAAGGGATGACTATACATTTTTTGGCATTTAGTTTAAGGCCATGACTCCAGCACCAGTTGTCCGTTTCTGTGAGGCCTTTTTGTAGGATGTATGTGTCCGCTGGTGTATCGACTATGGCGCCTAGTTTGCAGTCATCTGCGAACTTTGTCAGCCACAACCCTCCCATGTTTGCTTTAACATCTGAGAAATAAATGCCGAACAAGAGGGGTCCCAGGACAGATCCCTGTGGGACACCACTTGTGACTGGCTTTGAGTCTGACATTGCTCCAGCGATTTTAACTTTATGGGTTCTGTCCTTTAGCCAGTTTGCAACCCATCTAGTGACATAAGGGTTTACATTTAAGCTGTTGAGCTTATCTATGATGCCTGAGTGGGGTATTGTGTCGAAGGCCTTAGCCAAGTCCAGGTAGGCTGTATTGACTGCTTTGCCCTCATCAATGGCTCTAGTGACTGTTTTGAAAAAGTCAACCAGGTTCAAAAGGCAGGATCTGCCTTTTACAAAGCCGAACTGGGTGGGGTCAAGTGTCTGTAGGTCCCCAATGTCTCTGTTTATGAGTTCCATAATGATTCTTTCCATAGCTTTGCAGACCAGGCTGGTTAAGCTTATGGGGCGGTAGTTCCCAGGGTCTGTAGAGGTACCCCCTTTGTGGAGTGGGACCACTGTTTCTGTACGCCAGTGTTCAGGTACATATCCTGTAGTAAGGCTAAGGTTAAATAGCATTTTTATGTGCGGGTTTAGCTCCTCTTGGAGTTCACGTAGCATGCAACCCGGGATACCGTCAGGTCCCATTGATGCTGTGTTTTTAGCTTTGCTGAGGGCGGCTCTCACCTGGACATCTGAGATGACAGGGAGATTACATTCAGCTGGGATAAGTATTTCTTCTTTTGGGGGTGAGGGAGGGGAGAAATTTGCACTGAACCTGTCAGCCAGAATGTTGGCAATATCTGTGGGTTCGGTGTATTTTTGTTGTTGTGAACTAACTCTGAGCATATCTGAGGGTTTCACCAGGTTTCTAACATAGCTGAAGAAGGCTTTGTGGTTATCTTTAGTGTCCTCAGCGATTTTTCTCTCAAAGTTGGCCTTGCATGTTTTTATGAGTGAATGTAGTTTTCTGCTAGTGTTGATCAGAGATGTCTTCCCTTTATGGGATTTTGCTCTGTCGTGCAGTAGCTTCCTTCTTTTGTTATACAGTTTGTTAATGGCTGAGGTCCACCAGACAGGATGCTTGCCTTTGGTGGAGAGGGACTTGGATTTATTTGGGATTGCATGATCCATGCATTCTTGGAGATGTCCATAGAAAGCATTTGTGAAGGATTCAGCATTGTGGGATGTGGTATCCACTGGCCCAGTGGGCTTAAAGGATGCCATCTCAGTCTTAAGAAGAGTGAAGTCTGCTTTTGAGAAGTTTTTCACTGTGGTCTTTTGTGCTGGGGTGGAGGTGGGATATGTATATCCAGGGTGATTAGTTTGTGGCCAGATCTCACTAGTGAGGGGTATACCTCCGGTGTGGAGCATTTTGTCCCCATGTTTGTGATGATCAGGTCTAGTATATTATCTCCCCTAGTGGGAGAGGTGACTAGTTGTTCCAGTGCATTTGAATTTATGAATTCCAGGAACCTTTGGGCTAGGGTGTTAGGGCTAGAATAATGTACCCAATCTATGTTAGGTAGTTGAAGTCTCCCAGTATGATGGTATTTTGTGATACATTCATATCCTCCAATGTCTTCAGGAAGGCTGAGTGGGGTTCCTGAGATTGGGAGGGTGGTCTGTGACATGCTACCAGTTGTATAGCAGTTTTGCCTATGGTTAGTTGCACCTGTATGGTCTCCGATGCTTCATGTGTTGCTACTAACCTGGAGGTGTGAGTGTCCTTGATGAATATGGACACTCCCCCTCCCTTTGTGGTTCGGCCCGGGTTTGGGGCCGAAAAGCATGATACGAGGTATAGCCTGGTAGTACTGGGGTGTTCTCAGGAGCCTTGAACCAGGTTTCAGTTACTGCACAGACGTCGATGTTCTCCATACTGAGGAGTGCATCGAGTGCCTGCATCTTGAGATTTAGACTTCTGGCGTTGAGCAGCATTACCCTTAGTTTTTTTCCATTTTTGTTTTCTAAGGAGGTGGGTTTGTCTTTTGAGCCTTGCGTAAAAAAGGCAGTATGGGGGTGGCAAGAGCCTTAGCCAATATCCGGAAGCCCAGTGGTGACAGGTGCAAGCTGTCCCTTGCGAAGCAGCGTGGCTTGTCCAACATGTCATCCCAGGCAGACAGACATTGGATCCCCTTAGAATGACACCAGTACTTCAGCCAATTATTAAAGCTGATCATCTTGTCTTTGTATTGTGGCATCATTCTTCATGAGGGCAAGATGCTGCTCAGGGTCGGGGTCATACCAGCCTGGGCTACATAATCAGAGAGCTCCTCTATGTCTCTTTTCATGTAGTCCAGGGAGGTACGTCTCAGGTCATTCACGCCAGCATGGACAATGACAGAGTCATATTTGTACTTGCTTTGGAGTGACCTGACTGCGTGTGTTATGTGGTGGATCCTAGCTCCCGATAGGCAGCTCACAGTCACCCTCTCCTTGTTCAGCCTGGTAAGCGGGACATCAGTGTGTCTGACTATAGAGTCACCTATTACTAGTGTATCAGGCATGGTGTTTGGCCTTAAGGGCTGTGATTGATTGACACACTGATTTATTGAAGTATGTGTTGCATGTGTTTTGTTTTGAGGTGGTGGATTTTTGGATGTCTGCTTTGGGAGCCTCTGTTGTTTTGGTAAGTTTTTTATTAGAGCCTCCGACTATGTCTTTGTGTTTCTATGTGTTTGGTTTGCAGTTGTGGTAGGTCTATGTGGGACTGGGTTTGTTGTGTGTGTGGTTACCATCTCCTCCTGTCTGGTCATGCCAGCCCTGAGTTGAGAGAGTTCAGCCTCCAGTTTGGCTATATAGTTGCATCTCTCTCATGTATTTGTGTTTGTTGGGAGGAGGAGAGGGTTGTCTGTGTACATGAGACAATTGTAGCATTGTCTCAAGATACCCAGATTAACCAGCTGAACTGGAGAGGATGCCAGTAATCTACCAGTCGACATGCTAGAACAGTATAAGGGAGTGCTGTGCCTTTAAAGGAAGTGGATATTCTCAGGGGTGGTCTACATATGTCCTGTATTGTCTGTAGTGGCAGCCTTAATATGGATATCTGGAATGTTCTTTGCCATATGGATGTATAGACTGGATGTTTGAAGCTCATGGGGTTGTTTAGCTTGGCTCTGGGCCTATTTTCAGCACATAAGTAAGTTTCATAGCCTGTATGTATCAAGACAGTGTGTGGTCTTTTACATATTTACTGGTATAAGTTATACTTCTGTCAATAACACAGGTACAGTATGTTCTTATGTACATATGTAACAGGACATTGTTATGTTGTATATCAATATACATTCTGACCACGTGTCTTATTTTCCTATGAATATGACATAGGTTACATATGATAGCATGTATGTGTGTCTGTGCTACATTACTAGTCTCAGGCAATGTGGTTTCTGACTTTAATGCAGAGCAGAATATGAATCTGGTCTGTGGAACACTTTGCTATGGTGAATTTTGTGCTGCATATAGCATGCTATAGAAATATAATAACCATGTATTACATGTTGAAAGAACATGTGGCTGGCTATCACATAATGTTTATGAGTCTGGTATGTAAGCTGTGATTTTTGTGTGGGATTGTCTGCTAGTGGCTTTATTTGCAGTGTGTATCTCTCTTTCTCTCTCTTTTTTCTTTTCTTTTTTTTTTTACAGTTAGTGAAGAGAAGGCGCAGTGTCCTGCCTATAAAAGGCACCTTCACTTTCAGTAATTTCAGAGGAGTATGTAATGTGTTCATTTGCAGAGTTAAAACATGTAGGCTTACAATGTCATATTTAAGTGGAATAAGGTATGTACTGCATGTTAATCATTGCAAATGCATATGCATACACACACACACACACACACACACACACACACACACACACACACACACACACACACTGACGTATTGTTTTAAACAGCTGTTTCTACAGAGAGTTTGACAGAGGAGACCAAGAGCCTAATGATGTCAGTTGTTAGACAAGTTTGACTCCTTGATGGGCAGGGAGCCTTTAGGAGGTTGCTGCTCTGATAGAACCTTTGGCCTATATTGCCAAGATGGCTGATCTCTACAGTGTGCTGTGATAGATGAGGTTTTTCAAGATGTGTTGGCCATTAGTATGCATCTTTCAGATTTAGGAGGTATACAGTCTCCTATGATCAAATGTGTAAGGTTTACCACCTGTAAACTTTTACCCCATATCCTAATGTAATACCCCAATATATGTATTATACCACCAGTTTTCTGTCTGTCCCTTTCCCCATAACTATGTGTAATGGGTATCCATACTGTTAAAACACAAAAAGTAGTCTCTGTGCCGAAACCGATAAACAAGTAAATGAAAGAAAGGCACAGCGAATCCAGCAATAATATTTCAAATCTTTAATCACACGAACCACAGAACCTAGACTCCACACATAGAATAACGCTGCAACAAGTATCCTTTACGTTTTCATCAGTAAACTTCATCAGAATGAAGTAACCATACCAAATCCATCCTATATATACATGTATTATTAGAATTTATCCAATCATTTCTTCCAATCTATTAAATACAATTAATTGAATAAATGAATAATGTAAACAGCATGAAATGTGAGAGAAAAAGCATGTTGTAAAATTTCACATATTACTAAAATCACAAATAGTAGGTAATACATATAAAATAAGTAATACATTCAAAACATATGAATGAATTATATAAAACATGTAAAATATATAAAAGATGTATGACTTAAAGTTGATACAGATTTTAAAGTGACTCTGAATACTGTGATGAGTTAAAATTTAAACAATATCACCGTCTTGTGGTGGTAATTCATAAAATTAATACCATTCATTTTTAGAATAGGGATAAGGAACACTGTTTTGTATCCATAAACCTGTTGTAATAATAAATATATTACTGTTAACATAAAATAAAGTATTTAAATTTTTTTTAATTATTATGTTATAGTTTTGCAGATCTTTTCATTTAAACCAGGGGGGCTACTGGCATCTAATATTAGTTGCCAATATAACTCCTTATATTCCAAACGAGCTTCCCATGGTCCTCCCCTGTAATCTAAAGGAACCACTTCTATAACAAAAAACTGAAATTTCACTTGATCACATACTAATGTGTGTTTGTATAGGGCATTGTTAACATTTCCTTTCCTCATGTCATAATTATGCTCATATACCCTATGCTTCAATTTTCTCTCAGTTTACGAATATAGAAGGAGTCACGCGCTTTACATACTGCAATATATACTACACCACTAGTGTTAAAGTTTGCAAAACCCTTTGTTGTAATAAATCTACCTCTGCTTTTCAAGAATAGTTTGTCACCTTCCTTTACATTGCAGCAACAGGGACAGTTTCCACACTTACTTGTCCCTCTTTTATTGGATTTATGTGAGCCATAATTAGCTCCCTCTATAATGTTCTTAGTATTTCGACCTTTTCTATATGTTAATCTAAGAGGTTGTACAAAATTCAGCTTTAAATCCATTAAACTAGCAAATTTATTCCATTCCTCGTTTATAATGTTCTTAACCAGATAAAACTCCCCATCATATGTGATGGTCAGAGCTGACTGGTACTGTTTCCTGGCTAACAGGTTCTCTTTGTTTATGTTTGATGTACTTACTACATCACTGGTGTTTCCTAAAATAGGTGAAAATCTGGTTGTCCTTGCATTAACCACTTCACCAGTAACATTTTGTAAGAGATCCAACATGTTTGTGATATATTCACATTCTTGTTTAAAATCATGCTCATCCGAGGTCATTCTGCTTACTCTCACTAACTGTCCTTTAACAATCTCCTTCTTTTGGTGTGGCGGGTGAGAGCTGGTGTAGTGTAAGTATGTGCTAGAAAAGGTTCCTTTCCTATAGATTTTAGATTTAAAACCTGTATTAGTTCTCTGAATATCCACATCTAAAAAACAAAGCTCACTATAATCAACATTGTAAGTAAACTTTAAAAATTCAGTTGTACTTGAAATTAATTCATAAAATTCTGAAAGTTTTTCCACTGTACTGTTCCAAAAAAGACATATATCATCCAGAAAATGTCCATAATAATTCCAACACAATTGGAACTCTGAAATGAAAACAAACTTGTTCTCCCAATATAATAAAATAATGTTAGCCTATGTGGGTGCACCCATTGCCACTCCTTTTAATTGCCTGTAGTACTCACCCCAAAAATATATGAAATTGTTCTTCAAAATTAAATCCATGAGTACTACACACATGCAAAATACTTTAAAGGAGATAGTGTTTTTGCTTTCCAGAAATTCCACAAACCAAGCTATCATGGGGGATACATGTAAACAGGTCCACCCCATCCAAAGTTATAAAAAATGAAGTATTCTCTTGATTAGTGTTGTCTATATGTCTTAAAAAATCCTATGAATCTTTTAAAATGTTAGGATGCTCCATCACTATTTGTTTCAAGTGGACATCTATGTATTTGGCTAAGGGAGCTGTTAGCCTTCAGCCGAGACTATAGGTCTTAAGGGTGGGTCTCTGTGTTTTTTGTGGACCTTGGGTATACCAAAAATGGATGGAACTTTAGGTTTCTCAGCATGCAAAAAATTAAAAGTTTCAAAGTCTATTAGTCCCTGTAATACCAAATCATTCAAACATACAATGAGTTTCCTGTGTGCTATATTGAATTAGTTCACGGATACCCTTTCATAGTTATTTTCATCATTAAGCATTTCAAACATTTTGGCATCATAGGCAATCTGGTCCATCAAAACCACACCACCCCCTTGTCAGGCTTCATAATCCTAAGATTTCTGTTTTCTTTACATGATGTTAAAACATCCAGTTCTTCATTGGAAAGATTTTAATTCACTTTATTGTATTTAAGTTTCTCCCTAATTTCTTTTTCAAACAAATTCTCAAAGTTTTTGAGCTGTGGATGTAGGGGCGGGTTAAAAATACTCTTCTTCTTTAAAATATTAATATCTTTTTCCATCTCCATACCATTAAAAAGCTCTAAATTCGTCTGTCTAATGAACATTTTCACATCCACTAGTAGGTTAACAATATTAGCATTAACCCTAGGAAAAAAAGTAAATCCTTTTGTAAATAAATTGAAATGCGCTTTGGTAATAGAGTATCAGTAAGATTAAATATATTAAAACCTTTGTAATTAAAAACACAATCATTAATATTAATATCATCTGTAACTATTGTTTCCAATATGTGTTCCTCCCTTTCTGCTGGTAGTTTCCATTTCTGTAATTTATAGGTTCCTTTTTCTTTAACCTTTCCGATCTCTTCCTTCTTCTTCTTTCGGCTTTTTCCCGGTTTGGGAGTCGCCACAGCGGATCACCTGTCCGCTCATGATTGGCAGTAGAGTTTTACGGTGTTGAGTTGCCAGCCTGGCACCCAACCTTCCACAGAAGGCACACACATGCACACACTCACACCTAGGGCCAATTTAGAGTGTCCAATCCGCCTACAGCATGTCTTTGGGATGTGGGAGGAAACTGGAGCACCCAGAGGAAACCCACGCGACCACAGGGAGGACATGCAGACTCCGCACAGAAGGCACCCCAGCCGAGAATCGAACCGGAGAACCTCTTGCTGTGAGGCGGCAACGCTAACTGCTGCACCACAAATTCTAAAGGGTCACATATATTGTATAATCCACTTTGGTCATCGTTCACATCATTTTTGTATACATCAACATTATATCCATCGTCTCTATAATAAGAATTTTTATTTCTTCCCAATGTTTTGGGTTTAGGATATTGTATATTATTGTTGTATTCTACCATATCCCTTTCTATCTTTCTAGCCTTTCTTTTATATACCTTTACACATCTCATTTCAATGTCTTTTAACATTTCCTGATATTTAACCCTCTCATTTTCTATACCAAACAGTAAGTCATTAATAATTTTCTGATTAATAATTTCAATTAAAGTGTACATTTTGTCCATCTCAGATTCATTATTTTTAATTATAGCTCGCATAATGTTAGCTCCGCATTTATCAAATGCGGCTATAAGTTCTTTATGAAATTGTGAGCCATCTACCACATTATTTGGGTACTTACACACACCTAAACCTTTGGGAACAATGTTCAATTGTAAACAATATTTTAGATATATATTGTCTATTTCCCAAGATTTATATTTAAATAACATACTGTCCATCTTTGAAATCATTTCCACATAGGTATCATTGTGACCGTTAACTTGTGGTCTAAACGGTTCTTTAACATCAATTTTAAAGTCAAGTACATCTTTAAAATTAATATTGGTACCTTTGTAAGTAACTGCCACCGCGGTCACTTCCGTGTTGTCAGTTTGTTTATATTGTAATAAAACTGTCCCGTTTGTGGCTGTTGTAGCATTGCCTGTTAAAAAAATATTGGGAAAACCATCCAACATATCTATACGAGGCTGACTGTTCTCTCCTCTTATAGTTTTTTCATTAACAGAAGCCATCTCTTCTTTTGAAACAGGACCCATACTTCCTTCCTGATTACAGGGAATGGAGGATCGTGTAGAGAGCGTAATTAACGATTGAGTGGCGCCAGTACACCAACCAATTCAGAAATCTATCCAATGAGTTTACGCACTTCCCCCACTTCACTGCCAGTTCTGTGGATATCGCAGTTGTCACAGTTATGACTGCCTGCACTTGCTTGAGAATCCATGACCACAAAATTCAAACGAATAAACACAAAAAGTGGTCTCTGTGCTGAAACCGATAAACAAGTAAATGGAAGAAAGGCACAGCAAATCCAGCAATAGTATTTCAAATCTTTAATCACATGAACCACAGAAGGTAGACTCCACACATAGAATAACGCCGCAACAGGTATCCTTTACGTTTTCATCAGTAAACTTCATCAGAATGAAGTAACCATACCAAATCCATCCTATATATACATGCATTGTTAAAATTTATCCAATCATTTCTTCCAACCAATTAAATACAATTAATTTAATAAATGAATAATGTAAACAGCATGAAATATGAGAGAGAAAGCATGTTGTAAAATTTCACATATTACTAAAATCACAAATAGTAGGTAATACATTTAAAGTAAGTAATACATTTAAAACATATGAATGAACATATTTATGAATTGCCACCACAAGATGGTGTTATTGTATAAATTGTAACTCATCACAGTATTCAGAGTCACTTTAAAACCTGTATCAACTTTAAGTCACACATCTTTTATATATTTTTACATGTTTTTTTATATAATTCATTCATATGTTTTAAATGTATCACTTATTTTAAATGTATTACCTACTATTTGTGATTTTAGTAATATGTGAAATTTTACAACAACATGCTTTTTCTCTCACATTTCATGCTGTTTACATTATTCATTTATTCAATTAATTGTATTTAATTGGTTGGAAGAAATGATTGGATAAATTCTAACAATACATGTATATATAGGTTGGATTTGGTATGGTTACTTCATTCTGATGAAGTTTACTGACGAAAACCTAAAGGATACTTGTTGCGGTGTTATTCTATGTGTGGAGTCTACCTTCTGTGGTTCGTGTGATTAAAGATTTGAAATACTATTGTTGGATTCGCTGTGCCTTTCTTCCGTTTACTTATCCATACTGTTGCTATCTATTTGTAGGGAGGGTGGCAGCTAGTAGAGCTAATGTAGGTGCCTCTTGTATGTTTTGTGTGCAGTGCTATTGCTGTATCCATGTACACTTTGCCATGAAAGCTGTGACACAGCTTTGGACTAATATGTATATATCCGTCTTCAGGTGCAGCTGAGCTGAGCAGACTTGGCATGGCAAAATACATATCTATGTGCAGATTTGTCATACATAACTTGCTATGCTGGCATAGGCTACATGACAGGTGGCCAACAGTGACATTAAGCATGGGGCCATATCCATGTAATGTTGTAGTTTGATTTAATTTTAATGTGTTTTTTAACCGAGCGATTGAACTGGTCAACATGGTCCCTTTTCGGCCATCACCCAAGCCACAAGGGAAAGGGTAAATGCAATATGTATGGACACAGTTTAGTAGCTAGTCAACAAGCTTAAAGGAAAACAAAACAAGTAAAAGGGAATGAAATAGCAGAAACAAACTTAAATAACATTTAGAAAAGAGCTTTTGAACATTCATGTGCTTCATCAGTGTCAAATTAGTACATGTAGAAAACACTTGTACTGTATAGTAAAACAGTCACATGATGTATGCTATGTATTGTTCAGATATCTGACATGATTCCATTTGTTTCAGGCATTTTACCTTTTGCTACTCATATTCAGGTCAGCCTGCAGAAAGTTTTATCTCCTAGTCTTAATCTTATTAGGTACTACTAATTTTTTGTGATCTACCATTTTGTTGCTTCCATGGTGAAAGCCTTCCACAATGTTTCTCAAGACTTTATTAAGTCTGTGCTATTATCAAAGTGGGTTAGCCAGGTTAAAAAAACTGTACAGGATACATTAGACAAAAAAGTTTGCTCTCCACTCTTTCTGGCTATACCAAGCTGTCCAAAGGCCAATGACCTCTAGTTGAGGAAGCTCAGTGTGTAGGGAATGCTTAGCAGATAGAGGACAAGTATAGTGAAAGTATTATGTGTGGAATTCTACAAGGCACTTTGTATGGCAGAGAGATGTATGAGCTTGATGCTGAAAAGCTGAGTGATCATTCCTTAAAGAAATTTGTTACCTTAACTAAGACTTGAACATGCAGAGCTGTGGACAGTTTCTTAAACTTTATATGAAATGTTAGAGATCATTCAGTCTGGACAAGGGTACAGTCCCTGGCTATAAGATTTTGATGGTCAGATATATGATTTGATTATGATGGAAGCGGTCCTAGAATTTGTAAACCATGTTCTTTCCACTGAAGTTTTTTTTTCTTCTTTTGAGAAAGGCAATTATTTCAGTGTTACTAAAACCTAGTAAACATCCTCAGCAGGTAGAATCATACAAGTCCATATCTGTATTATTATGATTAAACATTTTTCATGGCTATTATAGTTGCTAGGATGGCCTTCTAATTCCAAGTGTAATTAATGTAGACTGGTGCAGTTTTGTTAATGGAAGGGTTTTTGAAGAAATTATTAAAATGTTTCAACATTTCCTTTCATACAGAGTACTACAAGAAGAGGTAAAGCACTGATAATAATTAGCTTAGATTAAGTGAAGGCTCTCAACAGAGTGGACCTTTTAAGACACAATCTGTTTTGGGTTTTTCCAAAATCTGTGCAAGAGATGGCAGATGTACATGAAGGAACTGTAGTCAGAATTAAAACTGGAATATGGCTTTCATTGACTTTTAATTTGAGACTGAGTACATATCTGGGTTGTCACCCTGTTATTTGCTTTTTAGAGCTGCTAGCAAAGACTCATGGGAACTATGTTTTGCTTGAGTATAATCTTGGTGGAGCCAAGTGCAGTTTGTATGTTTGATGATGATATTTTGCTGTATCTGATGACCCCTGAGTAGGACCTGGATGAAAGTTTTGCCTCCTTGCAATACTATGAGGATCCTTCTGAATGCTCAATTAACCAAGCTAAGGTAAGAGTTTTGTAGATAAAAATTTACCCCATGGTTTATTTTGAATCTTCCTTTCCATATTTGTAGAGTTGAGATCACATTAAGACATCTCCGAACTGACTTTGGCCTGAATTTAGAACAAATGATCAGGTTACTATATAAGGTGTTTATGAAAATGTATAAACAATAAATATCAAATGGGTAAAAATTATTACTAGTCCTCTCAGAAAAATGAAACCATAACAAATGTTTGTGGTGCCCTTGGCATTTTAACTTCTGCATAACATGCCTGCAGATCACCTGTAGACAATTTTAATACAATAAAAGGGCAGTGTTGTAATTTTATGATATCTAGATTTGCATGGACAAAATAAGATAGCAAGAGATCAGGGGCCTGGTGTCCCATAGTTTGGGCAGGGGAAGATTTTATGGCCAGCTGAAAGTTTCTGACTGTTTTTGATGGCTAAGAGTGTCTCAGTCTACTAGTGCTTAAGGATGTCCAGAAGGTTGCAAAAGACCATGTAACCCTCATCTTTGGCTCTTTTAGCTCATAGTGAAGAGTCCACATTTGGGATGGTGGGAATAATGGAATGGTTAGAGGAACTCCTTCCTAAGAATGAACTAGAACAGTGGAATGCGATTGATTCTAGCAGTTAGCAACAGTTAATAAATCCTCCTGGAACTGTAGTGCTGAAAGCAACTTTTTTTCCTGAAATTACCTCTCTATTATGGACTTAGTGCACAGCTACAAATTACACTTGAAACTATCTGTAGCCTTTAAAGGCAATAAGGAAGCATTAAAAATGAGGGCATCTCCATCAAGGAAAATTCAGTCCAATTAACATTTGAAATTTGTGACAGATATTACTGGAAAGACAAGGTACCTAAGTCTTAGAAGCAAACAGATGCATCTGGTTTTGGTCATATATGTATATTAATCTCTAAGAAGAGAAAAGCTCTTGCTTAAGATAACAGCTTCCATTATCCATTAAGCAGTTGCAGGGTTTTCTTGTCCCCCCACACACTTTTTAAGTCTGAATATTATTTGCAACAAAGATAAATTAATGTAACATTTGAAAATTAAAGTGCATCAGCATTGTTGCAGTATGTTTTAAATTAAGAATAAAGAGATTTAGAATGTATACTGTAATGTGCATGACAGTAATGTATTTATGTCTTGTTGATGAAGTCAACAGGTTCCACATAAACATGGCACACAGGGAAAAGTCACAACCACAGGTCTCAAAATAATTTAGTACAAAACCAATTTTAAAAATAATTAAAAAAACATTTTTCCAGCCCAAGCAACCAGTGAGGTGTGTATTTTTGCTAGTATAGGGATTATACCAGCCAAATAAGATCCTGAAATCTCTGTTAAAACTCATGGGAAATGGCACCCAGAACTAAAATGTCATATTATTTATTTGCATAACTTATTACCTTTGCCCTTCTAACATGATAATGAGACAAAGTTAGCCAACCCAAGTCAATTTAATGAAAGCTGATATAATCAGTTAATACTGCATTTAGCTGCTTAACTCATGTGATACGAACAACTGTGTTGTGAATATCTGCCTTCTAGCTACATGATGTGTATGCAAAGTTACATATTTTGTTTTGTATAGCTGCATTACTAATTATTCATCCTGCCTTTACTTCTTGTACATGCTTTATTTTTCCAGTTATTGCCCTGAATGTTTACTACCTAGGTACTTGTGCATTTTGGTTATTAACACTCCTTAACTGTCTTTTTCTTTCTCTTTCTTTCTTTTTCTTCCATACTACTGGCTACCCTCTTCTGTCACTCCCTCTCTTTTCCCTAACCCCTTCTATCTCCCCTAACCCCTTCTATCTCTTAACTCTAAATTATTTTGCTCTCTCACCTCTCTCTCTCTCTTTTTTCATCTCTTAGCTCTAAACTCTTTGACACATTCCCAGATAACACCTCTTCTCTCCTCTATCCATACCTAGCACATTCCCCTGACCTAATTTGGCAGTTTTGTCTTTTTCTAGCAACAATACCAGCGGCCAAACCTGCCAAGACAGACCTTGACCATACCACAACCATTTCAAGTCTAAGCCTCTACAGCCCAGCAAACAGAGCAAAATAGCCTCCAGCAACGTAATTGTATGTACATATATTACTTTCTGGTAGCATCTCTTAAATAAGGCTGTAAGAACACCACTGAACCTCCTGGTGCAATTACCCTGTTGCTCTCCCTGCTCTATTACTCTGATTAGGCCCCTGTCTAAATTTTAACTGTATACTCTGCATCAGTACCAACAGGTCTAATCCTCTCTACAGGTTACACTGGTTTAACAGTGGTATAACAGTGGTATTACAACAAATTTAACAATCATTTTATAAACTCAATAACCTCCATAATAAATTCTCCCCAGAAACAACACTAGCACCCTCACAAACTCTATACCTCTTCCAAACCCTCCTAACTCCTTCTCTCTAAAAGCAGTATCAACTAACTATGTAAAGTCATTACTCACTAAATATAAACCTTGCTCCCCATCTGTTGACAAGCTACCCTCTTACTTCCTGCAGATTGCCTCTGAACCTCTTGCCTATCCTGTATCCATCTTAATCAACTGATCCATTTCTGAATCCTATGTCCCCACTGTATGCAAGAATTTCTTTACTCTACCCATTCACAAAGGGGGCAACTCCTCAGACATATCCAACTTCAGACCGATTGCCATACTCTATCCACTCTCAAAAATCCTAGAGAAATGCATTCACAAGCAGGTAATGCATTACCTTCACCAGGAAAACCTTCTCACACCCACACAGCATGGTTTCCGTCCCAGGCATAGTACAACTACTGCACTCATATCATTCATCAACATAGTCTCCCTAGCTCGTGATAACAATAAACTTGTCTTATGCCTATTCCTTGACCTTTCTAAAGGCTTTGACACTGTCTCTCACCCACTCCTTCTAGATAAACTCACTAACTTACATTTCTCTCCCCCTACTATCTCCTGGTTCTCCAGCTATCTCTCCACCTGCCAGCAATCAGTTAAATGGCTCTCTGCACTATCTTCCCCTCTCACTGTACAAATGCGAGTCCCCCAAGGGTCCATACTTGGACCACTACTCTTTAATATTTTCACCAACTTGCTCTACTCCTCTTGTCCCCAGTCATCTCTTGCGCAATATGCTGATGACTCAGCTGGTATAACCATTGCTGACAACCCAACTGACCTCCACTCAACTACCCAGGCATCCTTCCACACCATTGAGACTTGGCTTAGTGATAACAAACTAATACTTAATCCAAAAAAAAACTAAGCTCCTACTCTTCCTCCCTAAAAACATCACCACACTCAAAAGTACATATACCATCTTATCTTGCAACAACACTATAATCTCAGCTGAATCTAGTACTAAATTACTAGGTGTTACAATAGATGATCACCTTAAGTTTGATCTCCATATTACTAACTCTGTAAAAAGAACTCATCAGAAACTTGGACACCCTTTCCATAGCAAGAAATACTTAACTAACACTGCCCGGATAACTCTCTCCCAGGCTTTATTACTTCCAACACTCCTGTACAGCTGCCACATATTCACAAACCTAAATTCTATACTTATTTCCAAGCTTGAAACTACCTATAATAAGATTACTAGATTTCCAGCTAGCCAAACCTAGAAGTCACACCACTGCTTAGCACTACAGCAACCAGACTGACTAGAATTCCCTCAGCTGCTCCAACTATACTAACTACAAATCATCCACTCTATCTACCCTCCTCCTTCCCCACCCTCTCCACTATTATATCCAAATAAACCCCTACTAGGACACTACGCAGCTCAAATCAAAAATTATTAGACATCTATAAACCCAAAATCAAAATACGCTGTCCTCTCTATAACTATAACCCAGCTACATCCTGGAACCAACTCCCCCTGGAAATAAAATCCCTCCAGCATAGCAAAAGTTTCAAATTAGCCACAAGGAAATACCTAAAAACAAAGTGGTCCTGCCACTGTAGTGAACCACCCTAAAACCACCATCCTTTCACCTATTTCACCACCTCACTTTTAATGTATCTCTAACAATATTCCCCTGCCTCTTCTACCTCTTCCCTTCCTCTATCTCCAATCAATCTTAATTCTTACAGTCTCAAAACAACTTACCTGTCTAGTCTGTATCCTATACTCTACCTCCCCTACATCTCCTACTAGCCATTCTTACTTTCCTTTCTTGTTTCCAAGCTCCTATACAACTAGATCCTACCCACTTTAAATAAGCATCTGCCTAACTATTAACTCATTTTGCTCAAAGCAGCTTAAATAATATTGTAACTAGTCACACTTTCTTCTGCTAATTGTTTAAAACCTTGTTTGTAACAACTTACATACTCGTCTACCATTTGTTAATACTCTGTATAACTGAATTGCCTGAGGAGCTTTTTTTCCCCTCCAGGTCTATGCTTGTAAGATCCTATAGCTGAATATTACTACTATGTTACTAAAATGTAATAAATTGTTTTCTAGTCCTGAGGAGCTTTTCTCCCTGGGTCTCTGCTGAAAATGAGCCAAAAGCTCAGCCAGACTAACCTGGTTAACAAATGTAAAATAAATAAATAAATAAATAAATAAATAAGACCCCTATTCTTCTCTCCTATACACTAGTTGGCAGTAGATCTTCTTAAGTAAAATAAAAGCTTCCCCTCCACTTACTTGCTGTATTAACTGATTGTTTTCTTGGTCTTGGTGCTTTCCCACTCCTGGCCCAACCTGCTCCATTCTCCCTCACTTTGCTCAGGCTCACTCTGCTCCCCTACCCTACCCCCATTCCCACCCATCCCTATATCAGTTACCTTTATACCTAGCCCACCTCCACTTACTCACACCTCTCAGATTATCAAACTCCCTAGTTCATCCAATCTCCTCTCACAAACTCTTGACCCATCTACTGCACACTTTTACATATTGCTGTCCTATAATCCTCCTTGTATCTGCCAATTCTAATAGTCTTTGCTGTTATAAATCCTCTTCCAACCTGCTCCTCTATTACTTACTTCCATTTCTCACATGCCCCTTATCAACTATCCACATACTCTGACTCTGTCTTGCTACTCTACTCATCCCTACAACACTATCACTCCTATATCCCTTACAAATATCACCACAACATTACTGTTCCTCTAACAACCCCTGTCTTATACAAAATAAGTCACCCTGCTTCAGTGTCTCTCATCTCTAATACTATTATCTTTACTCTCTCTCTCTCTCTCTCTCTATCCATCTCTCAGCACAAAGACACACACACACACATGCACACACACACACACACACACACACACACACACACACACAAAATCCCTCACCAGCTACTCCGCAGTAGGCTCTAGTCTATACGCTACAGACTTAATTCTACAAACTAAACCAAAAGTCCTCCCCTTCTAAACATCCATTTAACTAACTCTGATCTAGACAGTCACCACAAAACTAAAAAGCAGCTGCAACCTGTAAATTTACCCACCCACTTTAACCTAATTAAATGCGGTGACATACATCCAAATCCAAGCCCATTCCCTACCTCCTGCAACCCACCTAACTCCATAAAATCCCTAAACTTCACTACCATCAATCTTCAAACCATAAGAAACAAAATCCCATACCTTCATGCATAGTTAAGCCAAAATCAACCCGATTTCACTGCCATTACAGACATGGCTTAAACCATATATCAGAGATGTGGAATTCCTACCCCGTAGCTATACTTGTCTTAGAACAGACTACATAAAAAAGGTAGAGGCATTGCCTTGATATACCCAAATGCCTTCACTATAGTCCCATACACAAAATCCATTCCATAATTCTCCATTGCAGAGATACTAATAGCCTTCCTAAAACTGAATAGCTGTAAACACCTCTGTATCATGAACCTATACATCCCCTAGGCAGTAACCCTATACTATAAGATATTCATGCCTGGTCATCATACAATATTAAAAATTAAACTATCTTCTTAGGGGATGTTAACATTAATTGGCTTGATATCACTAACCAGGACTTCCCCACCAACATTAACCTATATAACTATACCCAACTGATCACCAATATAACTAGACCTAGCAATAAAAATGATGGAGGCTCAATCCTGGATTGGATCCTAGTCTCTGACCCTAATAAAATATCCACCTCTGGCACACTAACAAATAGTATTAGTGACAATTTACCAGCCTTTATAATACATAAAACTACCTCAGCTGTAAGAAGACACCCACTCAAACAAACCAGAGACTTAACTCACTTCTGCCTTGACACCTTTAATGAGATCTTACAAAGTATCAGTTAGGCAGCATTAAAATCTCTCCCTCTTGATGACACTGTTGAATTCTTCAGTTCAACATTTCTTAGTATCTTAACTAGCTTAGCCCCACCCTGTCTAAAAAAGAGTCAAAATTAATCATACTAGCTGGCTCACCAAACCCAAAAAGCAAACCATGTCCGCTACAGATAAAGCTTGGAAAGCCTGGAAAAAACATAAAAATCCCTCTAACCTCACTCTGTACAAACAGCTATGCAATCAGGCAAAATAACTAGTCATTTCCAAAGTCTTCAGGACCAACATACATTAACCCGAAGAAATTCTGGGGAGCAATCAATTCCCTACTTCATCCAGGCTCAAACAATAATCCATGCTCACACCCAGATAAAAACACTCCGAGATAGCCTCACTCTTTAACTCATATTTCATCAACATCAGAGCTAAGCTCACCACCTCCTTTCCACCTACTAGCCCCAGCTCACCTGATCAACCATTATCACATTCTCCACCTTCCTCTCTACCTAATTTTTCTTTCTCACCTATACCTAACTCCACAAAAAACCTCTCAAACCTTGCACTAATGAACCAGACAACTTACCCGCAGAATTCTTACAACTATCCAGAAGTTCCGTTGTTTACCCCATCAGCATACTCCTTAATAGATCAGTTCAGGAACCCCTTATACTACATATCTGGAAAAAAGCATATGTTCTTCCACTTCATAAAGGCAGAAATAACCCTGACATCTCCAACTTCTGACCCATTGCTATTCTCTCTCCATCTCCAAAATATTAGAAAAATGTGTCCATATTCAGCTTCTTAATCATGTAGTTATAAACCAAGCACTTTCTCTCACTCAACACGGTTTCAGGCCTGGTCACAGTACTAATACAGCTCTCATTTCCTGTATGGACACAATAAATAGGGCTGGAGATTATGACTTCACTGTCTCCTCACTCTTCCTCAACCTCTCAAAAGCCTTTGATACAGTATCCCATCCCCTTCTGCTCACCAAACCCTCCAATTTAGGTACCTCACCCCAACTCTAAAATTGTTCTCAAACTATCTCACTGATAGACAACAATCCACCAAATGCCAACAGTCTATTCACCTTTCCTCAACATAACTACAGGAATACCCCAAGGATCCATATTGGACCCCCTTCTATTTAGTATATTCATTAACAACTTCCGTACCACTCTTACTCAAGGCACTCTGATACAATATGCAGATGATTCTACAATCATCTGCACTGCCAGATCCACTTCTACTAACCCAAGAAGCTCTTACATCAACTGAAATCTGGATGTCAAATAACATCTCTCTATAAACCCCAGTAAAACTAAACTCCTAATATTTACCCCCCCGAAATCTACCCCTTAACAAGAATGAGTTCTCTGTCCACTTCCAGAACAATACTATCATAGAAGTTGTTTCAAGTACCAAACTATTAGATGTTATCATTGATGAAAACGTAACATTTGACCTCCATATCCACAGTAACATCCAAGCAAAGCCACATCAAAGACTAGGTACCCTGTATAGACACAACTATTTTCTTAACCTCACTGCACAAAAGGCTCTAGCCTCATCCTTTCTGCTACCATCTCTATTATATGGTGCCCCTATCCTTATCCAGTCCTCTATGAAAATCAAACTTGACTCGTTACAATAAGGTCACCAAATTTGTAACAAATGCAAAATTTTCAGCACACCACAGTTCATCTCTACGTCAAATAAAATGGCTCGAACATACACATTATCTTACTTACCTACAGTTAACTACTGCACATAAAATTATATACAGACCATCAGCTTGCCATTCTTTTTCCTCCTTATTGTCTTTGTATCACCCAAACAGACCTCTCAGATTTGAAAACAAAATACTGCTCAAAGTAGAAGAAACAAATCTCTCAGCTGGTCAAATGCTCTACTCTTTTACTGTCTCTAAAATATGGAACAACCTCCCATCTTCAATCCTCTTCTCTTTAAGAAGTCCCTTAGACAACATCTCTCTCTCTCAAACTCTCTCTAAAACAAACTCATTCTACTTTAACCCTTACTGCTCTCTGGTTACATGTATGCCAAATAACTCTCTCTACAACCTAACCCCTTTTTGCTATACCTGCACTTTACTCCATCTTTACATTTGTTTGTCCTCCTTTTTCTCACTTCCGTAACTAACCACATGTGCTATTACTCTTGATAATGTCTTCTCCTAACCCCCACAAATCTCCAACAGTTAATGTCACAAAACTATCACCCCATTTCCACAAATCTTCAGCAGTTTAGAATCTCTGAACTGATATTCTATTTACATAAAGTCCACCATCACTAATTACTTTTACATAATGTAAATAGGTCACGAACAAAGTAACATGTAAAAAACTGATAAAACACAAAGAAGGACGTACTCCAAAGTGGTAACTGAACTCTTCAAACTTCAAACTTTATTGAGCGCTTTCGTCAGCATTACACTTGATTTCATCAGAATAAATCCATTTTTTTTAAAAACAACTTCCTTATATACCCAGGCTGATCATGTGACAAATATTAATTAACACAAAGCTTCTATCTTAAACATGCAGTGTTTAAAATAATCATTGATTCTACACCAATGCTGATAAAAAATAAAAAATTAATATAAGGATAAAATGAACAATGAAAATAAAATGTGAAATAAAGTTAGTTGGTACTCACAACTAATCCCCCCCCTATTTTATAAATAATGAAAGAATACATATGCCAAACCAATTTCCCATAAAATGCTATATTAAATTACACTAATATTTCTACACAATTTGAGACCTTTTTATTATATTGCACCAAAGCTTTTCCTGATACATATAAGGTGCTTAGCCACTATTTATTAATGTTCTTTGTTAACATTTTAGTGCTATAAATAATATTCAGCCTTTAATTTCAAGTAGCTAGAAATTGACATTACATCATTCAGTCCTAGTGGACTTGTCACATGAGTTATTTATACTCTAAAACAAAATCAGTTGGACCACCCCTACTGTTTTGATCCACCTGATCAATAGCCATAAAACTAAAGCTATGGTGAGGAAACTGATTAATGTGTTTGACAAGTGCATTGTAACAATTTTCCTTATTGATGTCATATGTATGCTGGTAAATACGTTTCCTAAATGCATTCTTTGTCTTACCTATATCAAAACTGTCGCATTCCTGACACTTTGCAATATAAGCAGTGTTTTTACTCCCACAATTAAATCTGTGGTTCAGATAGGCAGCTCCAAATCCTTTGATTTTTACACTGCTCCCTTCCAAGATATACTGACATTGTGAACAGCTTCCACACATGGTCATCTTGCCCTTCTTATGCTATCTATTCTCATCCTTTTGTTTCAACATGTTTTTAAAACTAAGCTCTTTTTTGCAAACTACCACTGTTTTTCCCCCCATCTTTTTGATGTATTCTTCCTCGCTTCTAAAAATAAACCAGTTTTTATTGAGGATGTCCTTTACTCCATAAAACTGGGGGTTAAAGGTCAATATCATTGCATTCCTAAAGGTTTCATCTCTTTCTTCTTCATTATGTTCCCTTGCACAAATGTCATTAAGAGGACCATCCTCCTATAAACCTGTTCCTAACAATGGGAGAAAATGTCCTGAACCCATTTTACTTTAACCCTTACTGCTCTCTGGTTACATATGTGCCAAATAACTCTCTCTACAACCTAACCCCTTTTTGCTATACCTGTACTTTACTCCATCTTTACATTTGTTCGTCCTCCTTTTTCTCACTTCCATAACTAACCACATGTGCTATTACTCTGCCTTGATAATGTCTTCTGCTCACCCTTACGAATCTCCAACAGTTAATGTCACAAAACTGTCACCCCATTTGCACAAATCTTCAGCAGTTTAGAATCTCTGAACTGATTTTCGATTTACATAAAGTCCACTATCACTAATTACTTTTACGTAAGGTAAATAAGGTATTACATATGTAAATAATCTGTACCGTTGTGCTCATACTACGTCCATGATTGTGACTGTATATACCCCATAATACATGTCATTGCTTGTATGTATTTGTATCTGTATTTTTAACTGTAGGTGGAGCTTTTCTTCCTGGGCCTCCACTGAAAATGGGCTCACTAGGTCCTGTAGACCTTCCCAGTAAACAAATGCAATAAATAAATAAATAATAATAAATAAATACATTTTATTGGACAGGTTTAGCTTGTACATGTCCAGTTGTTACGTAAACATAGTGGAATACATTCATAATGCAGAATATCCGAAATGCCGAATGGCATTACATTGACCAAAAAAGATCAAAACTCACAATGCCGAAAAACTTGGCACACATTCTATGCAGGGGTAAACCTTCCTGCACCCCCAATCCCCTTGAAAATTATATATACCCACCCCAACTTTGCACTACAGTGGGGATAACACTAGTCTCAGCTGTACCACAGCCTCTTCTGCACTTTGAATTTCAACCTTTTTTGGACGATGTAGTGCTGTTTTGCAGTTTGGCATTTGGCATTATGAATGTTATCCAAACAAAGTACCAAACACTGGCTGATAACAGTAGCAGTCTCAGTGCTTACCTGCTGATCTCTAGTCATTTGACTGGACCTGCCAAGAGGAACAGATACTCCAGACTTCAGGGATGGTTTCTTTTGCAGGTAAATTTATTTGCTTACTTATTGGTAAGTATGTATATGAGTGCGAGTTTGTGTGTGTCTGTGTATACAAGTATAAGTAAGTAAATATATATATATATATATATATATATATATATATATATATATATATATATATGTATATATATATATATTCATCAGATGAGCAAGGCAACATTTCTGTTGCTGCATATTTGGTGTGACCTCAACTCTATGTACTGAAAAAAAACAGTGTACTGCTGTGTAAATCCAGACTGAGATGCTGTAAAATCCTTGGAGGAAAATGGCATTTGTACCCAAGTATTTTAGAATTCCCTGAATTCTTTGGTATGGACAGTCATAGTGGAGCTGACACCTTACATATGACCTCTTATACTCAGTAGCAAGTGCAGTGTTTCAGAAGACTTTTCAGTCTGGCCATATGCCTTACTTATACTGATTGGAATATTTGGCAGGCAGGTCAAAACTAATATGCAGAACATGTTTCACTAAGCTATCATTGCAGCAAAAGTATAAATGTTTCACCAGACAAATGATGCATTTCTCTCACTGCATATAGAGTGAGCCCTACAGTCCATGTATTAATGAAGTTAATGTGTTGCCATGTAAATCAGGATTAAGATGTACTGGAATTCCTGGGGATTGAATGACAATTCATAAGTGTATTTTGTACCCCAGTACCTTATTAGAATTGCATGATTTTTATGGTTTTCATACAGGAGCTGACATATGGCTTGTTATATACAGGTAGCAAATGTAGGATTACAGAGGAATTCGGTTGTCCCAATCTCACATTACACTTTGTTTCTCATGGGAGTGCTATTTGACCTCTATGCAAAGGCTGGTTTGAAGGAATGTCTATAATATATGTGCAGTAAAGTGTCATTACCTCAGAAGAAAAAGCCATATATATTTATTTCGCTAGGCAAGACATTTCTGTTCTGCACATAGGGAGAGGCTTAAATTCCATTTAATGACAAAGGTAATTTGTTGCTTTGTAAATCAAGATTCAGAAGTCATGAATCCTTACGGGTAGAATTGCACCTTTTAATGTGTTTTCCCAAAGTAGCTCATCAAGATTGGCAGATTTTTATTATGGAGTGTCATAGGGGAAATTACATTTGGCCTCTTTATATGCAGGTAGCAAATGTAGTGACTCAAAGGAATTTAGTTGTCACAGGTTGGAATTATACCCAGATTTAGTGGGATACTTGACCTCTACTCTGAAGACTCAATAAATGTATCTCTGGAAAACATGCAAGCTGTCATTACAGCAGAAATAAAACAATCATAAACATTTCTTAAGGTAAGGCAACATTTCTGTTACTGCATATATACTTAAGTTTAATCTTCATATTCTGAAAAAGCAGGGAACTGCAAAGTAAATTAGTACAGTGTAGGCATTTTGGGTTGAATTGTATTCCAGACTTTATTTTATATCCATGTATCTTATTAGAATTGACTGAATTTGTTATTATAAAATGTTACAGGGAACCGATACATAGCCAGTTATGCTCAGGTAGTAAGTGAAGTGTTTTGGAAGACTTTGGTTCTCACATTCTGACACTATGCCAAGTTTTTATGGTGACTATTTAACCTCTGTTCAAAAAAGTAGGGTAAAAGTAGAATTCAGAATATATGCGCACAAAATTCTCATTACATCAAAAGTACATTTCTTCAGGAAAAAAATAATTTTTATTATTAACATGTTATGGGTACAATGGTATGCTTTGCTAAAGATGAAGCTGCGGATTCAAATTTTGTGTTAACCTACACTAAATCCCTCAGGTTATAATATTTATATTTTGTAGATGAACACCATTATTAATACCTGAAAGATGTATAAAGAAATCTCAGAGCAAGAGTGGGATATGGCCCTTAATTCATGGTTGGTAACAGATGAACTGGAACACATACCCTCACTGTCATGTTTTGGGTGTGGCATTGTGCATAGTATTTGGTTTCCGTTAGCAGATTTTTGTTCAGGTTCTGTTCTGTACTGTACACAGAATATAAGAATGGCCAAAGACTGTTTAACACTGATTTCTCTTTACATCACCTCAGATATTTCTCCATAAAGTGTTTTGTTTTTCACTTGTAACATGCTGTGGTTAAATAGTATAGTTTGAAGCAGTTAAATGGTGGGGTGAAATTCTGGAATAATCTTCAATGGCATCTAAAGGGTAAAACAGTGGTCTTAGCTGCATATTCTTGCTGAACACACTAGTGTTACTGACTGAACATTCTGTAATGAAATCCTAAAGAGTGACTGAGTGAGGGCCTTTATACTTTTGTACAAAATACTAAGGTTCATAGGATTTCACAGTCAAGTTTAGATATTTTACATTATAATTAGTTTCCATTGGGTTATCATATATGACTTTTGTTCGGAAGTTTTGAATATAATGACATAGACTATATTTCTTCTTAAGCTGTCATTTCATCAGAAGCAAACATCATATTTATTTATTTTATTAGTGATGATTTTGTCACTGGAGGTATGACCCCCTTCTCCAGTGTAGACTCATATCACATAAAAAACATAATATGAAGATAAGACTGTATATGTGTCTTCATGCCTGGAATAACTATCTAAATGTATTCTGTAATTGTGGGTTATGACATAATATTGTGAGATAGTTGCTATAATGTCTTATATGGTTACAGAGATGTGGTCCTATATTTCTACAAAGCTGTTTTAGTTCTTTTTCTGAAATTCCTTTCACACCAAACATGCATATGTCTTACCTTTTCAGTGTGAAAACTCGATTTGCTTTTAAATCATATCAGTATTGTGTTGTTATGAAATCAGAACCAAAATAAAATGCTTTTCTACCATTTTATAACAAAATATGCAGAGTTGACTTGTTCTGAAAGGCATGCCCTTATTTGTCTTTCTCTTATACCTATTAGATCAAGCAATATGCAATAAATGCACAACTCTCCAATGGTCTTCTGAAAATTTCATACAAATATTCTGAAACAGTACATTAATATTATTATCTAAAGTTAGTGTCAGATTCAATACAGAATGCTCTTTTGATATTTGCATATTCCATCATTTGTAAAATAGTAACTTGAAAATAAAAATGTAGCTTTTGGTTCTCTTCAGAGTTAAAAAGACATTTATCAGAAGCATACCAGCACAAATATTTAATGTTCTGATTCCAGTCGTCCAAAAGAGTATGCATTTTTCCACAAAAGTGATATTTTTATTCTTTATACATGAGGACAGATTCCAAAAGAGTTGTTCTCAGTGTAAATCTGCCCTAATTCCAAAATTCTTGCTCTCAGTGTAAGTGATTTTCTTCAGAGTAATGGCTGTCTATAAAAAGGCTTACACCATGGGCTAGATTCCAAAGTGGAATCAGGCCCATGCTGTACCCTAAAAAAATATATTTAAAGTTGTAATCTCTTTTCATTAAAATTCAAAATGTGACTTTTACATTACCTGATAATTTAATGAGAGAAATGCTGAACCATTTTAGAGACAGCCATATAAACAGAAAAAAAGCCAAAAAGGTCAGCTGTTTAGGAAGAGTCCTTTAGGAAATGATCAGTTTTCCAGTGCTAAGAAAGAGGGACTGTTAAAATGAAGATAAACACAAATTGTGAAATGTAGATTAAATTGTCTTACTGCAGAGAGTAGCACATTCTGTGTTTTGAATCTAAGTGCTGAAAGGGGATAATTACTTGTTTTAAGTTTGCTGCTCTTTGAATAACAGTTGTTGTGTCTTTTGGCTCATCCCAGTTAGGGGTCGCCACAGCGGAACTCCGGTCCGCTAATGTTTGGTAGTGGATTTTTACGTGCCGAGTTACCAGCCCTGACGCACAACCTTCAATGAAGGCACGCCCATTCACGCATGCTTCCACACAGAAGATGCTCTAGCTGAAAATCAAACGGGACATAACAGTACATACATTATTGTATGATCTCACAGAACATTGTACAGATTCTGGCTGTAACAGCTGGATTAATAATGTGCACTTTAAACAGTCTGTTATGGCTGTATTATGAGTGTCCAGTCTATTTATCTGAGTGTCTCATGGTGATGTCTCCTTTTCTAGAAAACTATAACTGCAGACTGTTTATGTCATGCTTACAGTTCATGAGTATAGTTATCCAATGAATTCCCTATCAGAAAAGCATTCTACATTTGTGAATGAGTACACTTTTACCACTGGCTGTTCTGGCTTCTGCTGGTGAGTGTCCTGAGAATTTCTAACAACATAACAACATATTTGTTGATTTTGGTTTTGAGGGGTCATTGGTGGCTGCTCGTGGAGATTAAGGGATCAAGCCACATACCTTGGCACTTAAAGACCTGACTACTTTCCAAATTCTTTAACTGTTTTTGTGACCGTAGGCTGACTGAATGTGGCTTGTTTATTTATTGTATTTACTTTTTTCACAAGGTATCCCTACTAAACTTATTTTGTTTGATTTAGTAACACTTTCTTTTCTTTCTGCCAAGCTCTACAGCTGTCTTAGACTATTCTACAGCTGTATGGAGAAGGCACAAGACTGCTTACAGCATGGTATATACATTTTGAAGCTTTCTTGGGAGAAAGTTTACATAGACTGGGGTAATACTGACCCAAGAGTGGCATTTTATGGAACTCCTTTAGTAAAGTAAACTGCTGATGATAGTGATACTCTAGGAGTCACCTGCAATGATCTGTTAATAAAGGGAATAGAAACCAGGCCAATGTTCTGTGAAAAGCCACAACTTGATAAGATGTCAAAAGTTATAATAAGTCAACAGAGATTCATTGAAAAGGCCCTGATATAATGCAGCACTAATAACACTGGTGATATATATCTCATCTATGTTACTGAAATGAAGCTTATCCTTACAAAAACAATAGGGCTCACTGAATAGGTCTTTCCAAACTGTTATACTCTACTACTATTTAAACCAATGTTTCTTAACCAGCTGTCAAACAATCCTTTAGTAAATTCACAGTCCTCCAACCATGCAGGGGGCTTTACTTCACTAAATGGAAGCTGTACATTGAATTTAAAACAATGTTTCTGTAACTTCTGGCAATAATCTTCTATTGTCTTAAGTGAGGTTTTCCTCAAATCATTAATTCCTGTGTAGGTGATTATAAAAATCATGTTTTGATGTATCAAAAAGTATTTTTTAATAATTTTATTTTTTGTCTATGATTGTTAATCCTGATAATGACAAAAATATTACTTTTTTGTTCATACCCGTATGAAGTCTTAGAGCCAACTTTACCATAGAATCACTTAGTATTAGCACTTCCTGGTTGGGTAGTTGTGTTCTTCTTTAAATTCTGCACCAGATTCCAAATGGATTACTCTCAGTGTAAGTCTGCCCTGATTATGAAAGACTTGTTCTTGGTGTAAGTGACTTACTGCATTGTAAGGCCTATCTATAAACAGGCAGATTCCAAAATGCCTACTCTCAGTGTAAGTGGCCACTTACGCTGAGGCCAAGTCTTTTGGAATTGGACCCTCTGTGATACTACATTCAACCCAATATAATTGTCTGGACCATGCCTTCCTCTGTGATACTACCTTTTGTTTCATTCTTTTATTAAAGTGCAGTTGCTGTTAACGGAGTGTCTAGGGTATAAAGTCATTTATCAGTGTTTTTATTGTTGCCGTCAAAAACTTGTGGATTGTGAATCCCCATACAACATAGGAAATGATCACTTATTTTAACTTTTTACATTGAAATCATTTTCAATCAGGTTGCAATCTAGTATGCTGACAACTACTTGGTAAATGCTTTGCATACACAAGAGTTGTAGGTGGAATGCAAATCTCTTACTTTACGTATGATTCAGGAACAGATAGCTATGCTGGGGGCAACAACAGAACTTCTTCATATGTTGTCCATACAAATTACATGGACTTTCTCAATGGAAGTTCTTCAACTTGTATTATATGCAATCACTCTATGAACCACTGGCTCTGTCGTGCGACACTTGGAGAGGCTAATCAACCATGTTCTGGCTCATCATTTTTGCAAATTGCATCAGATGATGTTCTCACAGGGTCAGTTAAGCGACAAACAGGTAGAGGATTGTAGCAGTTTAACACAAAGGCTGACCTTTCTGAAGAATTCTGTGAACTGTACCCCAAGTGTAAAGTGAAAAGTACACAGTAGTAACAATGATGATGAGTGTTGTGAGGACTGGTGAATTCTGATGTTCCACACCATTGTGTAATAAGTGTATGTGTATGTGTATGTGGGCTACTGCTATGAAGTGAATGTTAGCCTGTTGATCACTAAAAAACTCAATACTGAAGGGAAGACCACAGCTAGAGTATCTTTGTTTGCTGTAGACAACAAATGAAAAAGTTTTATATCCCCTTGGATGTGCTGAGTACGATTTTCAGAATCATGCCACCACACAGAATCGCCTGCCTCTAGATGAGAGTACCTAGTAATGAAGAAAATAATTAAATATCTTGAATAGCTTTGTATAATTTTTGTCCCCCCAAAAGCTTAGAAAATGAAATGAGAAACACAAACCGATTATGCAGAGTTTCAATCTGTTGCACACATATCACATTTGAATGTTGTAGACAGTGCACACAATAGGCTGAAATGAAAATTAAAATACTTAGCAGCCAGGTTTTCAATAGGACAATTTAAGCTAAGCATTATTTATTTACAAAGAAAAAAAATGAAGACATCACTCTGCTGAAATGCCCTAGCTGCTAAGATTATACTTTGGTACAAGTGATAATCAGAATTGAAAGTAATATATTGCATTACGCATAGTATACATATAGCAGTAAAGTGAACAGAAAATCATTTCTAGATGATTAGATTTATTGTTCAGAACAAGTTCTCCAGCATTACATGCCCCTTTGAAAATAATAAATCACTACCACTTGAATCACATATATTGTCTTCGGTGAACAGTAAATATGAAGAGTGTTTCATTTATATCCTAACGACATAATTAATAACGTAGTAAAAGGAGATGTCTCCAAGAAGAAAAACAAAAACACCTTGCTAGGCACTAGTTTAGTAACAAAAGCCTGTTAGAAATAGCAAACAGGTTTAAACCTTTAAACAAGTATGTTCTCCTAGAATTGTTAAAACAGCAGTTTAAACACTTCACCAGACTGTGCTTGTATTCAGGGTAATTTAAAAAGATTAAGAAAAGGTGACAGTAGTCTATATGAAGGTATGCATTTTGTATAAATAGCAAATAACTGATATGTTTTGAAAAATGGTTTCTATGAATGTTTATTCGTAGAAACTGCCAGTCGAAACTAACAAACAGCACAAATGCACGTATCATTAATGGTTTTATAAATTTCTTCTTGCAATCAGCTTGAGAACAATTTTGGCCTAAAGTTTAGATCTGTTGAAGATGAGGTGTTCTAGATGAGGATGCAGTGCAGACCTTCCTACCATGAAAACTATTTCTGATTTGTCCCTACTGTTTCCCGATCATGTTTCTCTTTCTCAACCAATTGGCACATATGTGACTCATCATTAGGGTGAGTGTCAGTTGTGAGGGAACATAATTCAAACAGTCATCAAAGTGGATTCCATTTTTTCTAGTTTATGCTTTACTCCTTGTTACTCTACGTGTTAACTACCCACAGGTTGCTGTGCAGTGGGTTGACCATGCTGAGCAGTCTCCTACTTCTCTGTGGACATTCTGAGAAAACAAACCTGCCTCCTACTGTAAGGCACAAGAAACTGTCCTCCCAGACCATTATCAGGGATCATGCCCAGTTGTGTGCCCACTGAGCATGCATACCCCCCACAACCCTGAGCGAGGCAAACAAGCGTTACCCCTTTATTTTTCTGTTATTACTGCCCAGCTGTCCCACTGTTGGGACCACTAACAAAACTCGGTCACCTAGGTTATAGTCAAGACTCTTTCCTTCAATTCCCCAGAGGCAGTTTCCAACCACAAAACTTTTTCTCTAGAGTTTCAGCTTGATGCACACATATCACATTTGAATGTTGTAGTCAATGCATATAAATGGCTGATTATTGTGTCTCTGTTATGGAGTACAGCCAATGGTTGTCTAATTAGCTTGGGGTTTCAGCTCTCCCAATAGGAAATTATTATAAAACTTGAATATTTTTAAAGTATACAAGAATCACTGAAAGGGATGTCAGTTAATACATTACATTTTCCTGATAGAAGAAGATAATTATCCTGTCAATTCATTCATCCGTTCAATAACCATGTTATCCAATTCAGGGTCATGGAGAGCTGCAGCTTGCCTAGGTAAGCAGTAGGCATAAAGCAATAAACAATCCTGGATGAAACAATAGCTTCTTGCAGGGCCCATTACATACACCCAACAGACAACTAGAGGCAATGGTGAACATTATCAGTTGATTAAAGCTAAAGCCCTATCAAAAATCCACATTGATACAGGTAGGACAAATAATCCTAATACAGAAGACATCCCATCTAGGAAATGAACTAGGAAGATCAGACACTGGAATGCTAATGTGCCCTTTAGTTTTCTATCTGACCTCCATGCTTCCCTCTTATCCATTTCTCCTTCTGTCCCATGTCTTTTCTGAACACTTTCATGCATGCTGTCTTTACTACCAGTTTTAATGTTCCATTTGTTTGGTCTACCAGACTGTCTTTGAAGATGTATTTTCACAGACCCAGGGAGGAAATTGGTTCTTATAGTTGTCTGTCTGTGTCCTTTTCCTGCCATCTGTCCAGCTAAGGGTGACCCCAACCCATCCCCCTGACATGATTTTGCACAATTACTTAATTGGCTTGGGAGTGCCTTCTGTGTGGAGTCTGCATGTCCTCCTCGTGGTTGGGTAGCGTTCAAAAGACATGCGTGCGTAAATGGGCGTGCCTTCGTTGAAGGTTGGGCATTGAGCTGGCACCTCGGCATTTCATAAAAATCTACTTCCAATCATTAGCGGACTGGCGTTCCACTGTGGCGACCCCTTACCGGGAAAAAGCCGAAAGACAAACAACAACAACAACTTAATGGTATCTGCTGAGAACTGTATCTCTTTTAGTCTCTAGTCATTGCAGTTCTCCTGTATCCTGTGCATCCTTTTGATGGCTCTCCTTCTGTGACCAGGTCTAAAGTGGAAACTTAGGAATTGTGTAGCTAGAAGGAATCTGGAACTGAATACCAATCACTGCACATTGATGGTGGTATTGTTGTCTGGAAGAAACTACCAGACCCTGGAGGACTAAAGACAATCTTAAGCTAAAGTGAGGGCCACAGTCTCTATGTATAAGCTACATACACTTCTATAAATTACTCTACAGCTGCTATTGTCCCAAGCAAACTCAGAAACAGCTCAGAAGAACTATCCCATTTTCTGCCCATCATCTACTATTGTAATATGATGGTCTGAAGATTTTTTTCCCATAGGGCACAATGAAAATGAGACTTCCCAACTGGCCATTCCTTCTTAACAAATGCAAATAAATCATGGTTTGAAGCAACTTAGTTTAATATGCTGCAGCCTATAGCTTCTGCTGACAAAATTGCCTCTCTTTCCACATATCACTTACACAACCCTTTTGGTACTGTATCAGCAGTGCCCCCAAATAATTTTATAGTTATTCATAGTACTTGTCCTGAACAGAAGAGAAGAGTGACAAAAAATTTCAGGAAAGTTTCTTGACAAATAAAACAACAAATTATTAGATGGAGGTACTAAACTTTTATTCTGTAATGCTGCCAGTGATTATTAGAGTCCATAACACTGTGCTTAGCTTCCTCATGAATTTCATAGCTTGTAAAAAGAGTGCATAAAATTGTATTGATAGTGAATGTGTATTGTAACCAAGAACAGGAGGCTACTCAGTACGAACAAGCTAAAACCATCCAAGAAGTGTGTATTTTGTACTGAGGGGATCCAGTTAGCACTCAGAGTAATTAAAATAATTATTCTTTATTAAACATGAACGCTTAAAAAAACACTCAACATTGTTTTCGTCCTAAGCAATAGGACTTTCTCAGATGCTAACTCACTATACTTCTGTAGCTAATATTTATACCGATTTAATTATGACATTGTTTCCTCAATTTGAATTATCAATAAATAAATCATTAATACAACTAGTTAAAATCACAATGCATACAGCCCACTAATAAGAATAAAAATAACCATAATAATAAATATCTTGAAAAACACTGTGGATGAACTCATCTAAACATGAATGCCTTGTAAAACTGTAAACGCATAAATGAATATGTATAAATAGCTATTATCGCACTATACGTAAAAAGATTTAAATAATCATAGCTAAAATTAAAAGTGTTTTATATAAATAAACCTTTTCAAAATGTCAAGGAAAAGGTAACTATTTTAAAAATATTTGTGTGCAAAATATTGTTAGCCCAAAAACTGTGACACTTTAGTGAACATAATAAATAAACCGTTTACTTCACACACATCTCTAGGAGGAAAAATTAATACAGGATGCTCTCTGTAGAAAAAAAGCTACCTATATTCAACTTTGTATTCTATCTTGGAATCAGGGAAGTTTATTGTCAATTGGTGCTTGAAGCAAACAAAATCCTAGGTCTTAATGAAAATATTTCTCTGATGCCAATTTTAAATTTAAGAGCAGCTAGATTATAACTTCCCTGTAACTGGATTGAACAAAGTTGAATATACGTATCTTTTTACACAGAGTGCATCCTGCATTAATTTTTTTCTCCCTGGGATGTGTGTTGTAAATATTTTATTCATTACATTCACCATTCACTAAAGTTTCATGGTTTTAGGGTTAACATTTTCCACACAAATGTTTTTCATATACAGTTACCTTTCCCTTGACATTTTGAAAAGGTTTATTTATTTATATAATGCACATTTAATTTTACCTATGATTTTTTAAATGCTTTTACATGTAGTGCAGCAATATTTATCTATACATATTCATCTAAACATGAATGCCTTGTAAAACTGTAAACATATAAATTAATATGTATAAATAAATATTACTGCCCTATACTTTATACACATACACATATATATATATATATATATATATATATATATATATGTTTGGGAGGTATAGGGGTACCCTCCCACATGGGAGTGCAGGAGGGCTTGACCCTTGCAGAAATAACCTTTTTATGAGGTTGTTTTAGCTGTTTTTGTTTCAGTTAATTGGCAGTCAATCAAAGAGTTTCAATTGATCACTGTAAGTCTGACTAATGAACCATCAGCAGTAGCTGTAATACTCTTTGGTATAGTTAAATATTATATAATAACTGTTTGGAAGCACACTCAGGTAGTAACCATTGATCATTTTGTAAGCAGTGCAAGAAAATTTGTTGCTACAGAGAAATTGCATATTGAGTATAAGAAACGGTGTGTGAACTGATAAGCCTGGATAATTGTTTTAATGTTTTTTCTAAATAACTATTTATAACTTAGCCACTGTAACTGCAAAGTTTTAACCAAGTGTGTGAGTAGTCTGAGAGCTAGTGATGATTATTCTGCACAGGAGAATTAGCTGCTGCTGTTTCTAGAAAGTTGGTATTATTGGCTGGAGCCTAATGCTGTTTTTTCATTGGCTTGGTTACATTTTTAACTCTGATACTCTTTGGTATAGTTTAATATTATATAATAACTGGAAACATTTTCAGGTAGCACCAATCAATTATTTTGTCAACAGTGTATGAAAATTTGTTACTTCATTGTAATGTCGTGCTACGTATAAGAAATGATATGTGAACTGGTGTTTCTAAGGAACTATTTGTAAATTAGCTACTGTCACAGCAAAGTTTTAGCCAAGTGGATGGACAATCTGAGAGATTCTATGGCAGGGAATAAGCTGCTGCTGTTTCTACAAAGTTAACATTACTGATTGGAGCCAAAAGCTGTTTAAAAGCTTTTTTTTCATTGATTTGTTTAAACTCCTATCTCAGGTGTATTGCACCATGTAAACCTGCATTTAATAGATGCAGGCACTTCAATTGTCATTTTACTTCTAGCAAGCCTAGTCAGAGTCACACCCATTAGCAGGCTTCGCTAAAAGTGCTGGACCAAGTTCAGTTACTGTAAGCTGTTTCTACTTTAGTAGTTGCCAACTTTATATCACTTAGTACAGTAAAGCAGTGCTGCAATTGTCTGAAACTCACGGACAATGAAATACTAATTATCCTATCAAAAGCTACTTGTGAGATGCAAATATTTAACTAAAATGGAAGTATCACTCACAAAACAAAAAAAAAATGGCCTGTGAGGACAACACACCTCCACAGTACACTACACAAAAACAATGAATATTTTATGCTGAGACTGTAAAAAGTCCTTGCCTAAGAATCCAAGGTGTAAAAAGACTAGGTCTCAGTGGAAATTAAAAAAAAACTCAACACATGCTGCAACATCTATAATTGAGAGTCACCAGAAAAAAAAAACTATACAAAACAAGTACACAAACTCTACATTAATAAAACATGTACCAGTGCTTGGCTAACTGCCCTGCAGAACCATTTTAAGCCTAGTCAGTAACTCTAGGTTAGAATAAAACCCTGCACATTGTGTTTATAAGGTGAATACTTTAATCATTATTCCAAAACCACCCTTTTCTTTGAGGTATGATAATCTTGGTTCATAGCTTCATAGGTACTTACTAGGCTATTGATCTATGAGGATCTTTAGAAGCCTAGTGGTACATCCCGTGGTAGTTTCTAGCCATTATGTTTGCATACAAATAATTGGAGTTGCTGTATATAGATTTGGGGGGATATGGGAGGGGCTGTCCCCCTGCATTAGGCAGGTTTAAAGGAAAAGAGTGATGTTCAGTATTTTTTTCTTTCCTTGCTTTTTTGGTACATTTTTTTGATGAGTCAGACATTTTAATAGGGAGCCACTGGGAAGAATAAGAGCAAGCCAGCTTGGTGGTTTACATGCATAAATAAACATAATAAAGGGAAAAAGGTAATTAGAATATATATAGCAAGACTGAAGAGCCATAAATCAAGGTCAACATCACAAAGTTATCTATGGCACTGAAACATCCCATCAGGAAAACAAAGGCTTCCCATGAACTTAGACTGGCATCAGAAGGTAAGAATAATTACAAATACTTCTATGTCAAGAATTTACAAAGTAACACCATTGCTGTGAATATATTCATAATGGCACTACCTACTCTGATCCAGTGTCGTAAATACATTAGCAAACAAATTCAGTGCAAATTTTACCCCAGAGACATTTGTACAAAGCCCACATATACTTTAGGATCTCAAACCCGCTAGCATCCCAAAATAACATTTGTTAATTCTCTCCAAAATAAAAATATACATCCTCTGTGGGACCTAATAACATACCAGGCACTAAACATGCACTGGTGGTCCCGCTCCTGCAGCCATTCAGCCTGAACTAATTCACTTGCTTTATCCCCAGGGTTTGGCACACAGCAGTTGTGATACCACTCCTCAAGGGTGGCATCACCATGGACCCTGAGAATTACAGACCCATCAGCCTGACAAGCATCATGTGTAAGGCCATGGAACAGTTCATAACAGACCTGATAAAGTATGATATAAAAAATAAAGATTTAACCCCCATCCCAACAGTTTGGCAAGGTTAAGCATAGATCCTGTCTAATGAATCTGATGAAGTTTTTGAGCTTGTAATGCAAGCCATGGACAGTGGTCATGGTATTTGTACAGGATACCTAGATCTTGATAAAGCATTTGATACATGCCACATTCCAACATTATTAATGAGCTAAATGCACTCTGAATCGATCCCTATGTAGTTAGATAGATAGCAAATTGGCTGAAGGAAAACAACCCAGTCTGGGAGGCTGGCAGACACGTCCTCATTGAGCATGACAGTAACCACTTAGGTGCCAGAGGTATCAGTGCCAGGACCTCTGCTGTTTGTAATATACTTCTTTGATCTCCAAATCAAAAACATGGAAATCTGGTTAACTACATTTGCAGATGGTTATAAACTGGGTTTTACACCTAAATCTGCTTCTGATAAGCAGGAACTACAAAGTGAACTTTCAAATGTAAATAAATGGTGCTCTGAAAATGGGCTACAGCTAAATGCTAGAACTGCAACAGTGTTGTATTTAGCAAGCAAACCCTCCTACCAATTTACATTATAGAAAACATCCCACTCCAAAATGAATATGTTGTGAGATACCTTGAAATATTGGTAGATAACTCCCTCTCCTTTGCTCATTATGCTGTAACAGTGTCCATGAATTGTTCTGTCTGGTACAGCCGATCATAAAGGGTATTTCCTTTATATCCAAAGAAGTCCATACCTCACTGAATTATCCACTGATCAGCCCCATCAAATACAATGCATACTATGGAAAATACCTTATTAAGCATACCAAGCTGGAGAGAATCCAAAGGTTCCTGCCAAAAAAGATTGTGGGCCTAAAGGACCTGATTTACCAAGAGAGTGGTTGGAGGCTTTGTCCCTGTATTCAGTGTCCCATAGACTCCTTGCAGCAATCTTTGCCTTGCCTTTTGGGCCATTAGGGATCTGGAACTCCAAGACCTCCTATTTCTCCACAAATGAAACAGTCCAGAGAACACTATGACCAGAGACTAGAACCTGCTTCTGCAAATAAATCACTGTGAAGAGAGAGATTTGATATGCAATGATTAGTGCTTCTGTGGAACAAGCTTCTTCTCCAGATCAAGCAATGTGTCACACTGTCTTCTCTTAAGAAGGAATTATAAGAGTATTAATAACCCTACCCTTGGTATGATTGGCCTGTTGATCCTTGAAAGAAAAGGTAAGGTCTAAAGGTGGGTTTCAACAAGGCATAAACATTAACGTGGCCCAGTTGCCTTGTACATTCTATAATTCCATGATTTTATATTTCTTGTATTTTATATGGATAATTTATGTATTTAATGTTTTCTCAAAATTTTCTGTAAAAAGAAGTAAAGATATTATTGTGTAGAAAATTATGATAATACAGTTTGTTGCAAGTTTGACTCCACTTTGTCTTTGATTTTAATGGACCAGCCTTGTACAGATATCTGTAATTCATCCTATACATCTCTCGTTTAGCCATTAGCACTGTAGAATTTTAGATTGATTGCTGTATCAGGTTGAACAGCTTCAGACTACTAGCCTTCACAGGGCTTTTGTATTCCTGCTTTGTTTCCAACATGTAAATCTGATAGTCTTCTGCAGTTTCTGTTACATCAGTATTTTTGTCTCTGCTGATTTGTGTTTAGCATTCCATTTACTTTATAGGGCTTTTCAGATATCACTAACACAGCAGAAGTAGATAATTTGCTTTCTATCATTCTGCTCATTAAGAATAGGACTGGTGAAATCCTGTGTACCTGCAGTAGAGTACTCTTGTATTACATCATTGTGAAATGACAGTTCTCATAACTTTTAACTCCTGTTTGGATACCATTTCAGCTAGACCCTACTCTTATCAATGACTTGTGACATTATTTAACTCTCAGTGTTGCATACACCTTCTGATGTCCTGACTTTTGTATTGTTTGACCATTGTCAGATATGACAACATCAGGTGTCCTTCTTGAGAGTATGGACTTTAATGCATTAATCATGCTGGCATGTGTGCCTGTCATTTTGATTATTTCAGGGAATTTCAAATAATAATCTACACATTTACAAAGCATGGCTTCTTTGAACTGGAACAAATCTAACTCTCCTTCACTCCGTTCTACTTCACGGATGGCCTGATATTGGGTATGGTGTAATTCATTCCTTTAGCATATTGTTATAGTTTGCATTACAAATGGTACTGTATTGCTTGTTTTTGCCAGTGAACATCACTGATTTATATATTACATCTCTTGCTTTTTTTCTTTGCACTTCAGTATTCTCAGCTGTGATTCACCCGAGGCACTTTTCTACTTATTTGGGAAAAACTGTTTTGTCAGCTTTGAACATTTAGCCTCAAGACACACCACTCTAAGAAAATTAGACTTAATTTCTTTCCATCCTGATGAATTTTTTTTATATCAGGTCTCACTGTAACTTCTTAAAATAACAACATTTGTAAATCAGTGCCATTACATCACTGAAATTCCTTCACTCTTTCTTCAGTCATTTGTAACAGTGTTACTGAAACAATTGTAGTTCTTTCAGCAGTACTTTTTGGTAACAGTGTGCTACTCAGCTTATCTGTTTTCTACAGTTTCTTGCCTAATCAGTATTTTATTTTCAGATCATGATTATCTAGGTTAAGTAGTATTCTCTACTGTCTCTGAGATGCCATGTGAAAAACCTTACTGAATATGCTTTGCAATGCTTTATGATATAATTCTACTCCAACTTTTTTCATAGTTATAGTCATAACATTATTCATGTGCATATAATGTTGCTAACAGTTCCTTTTCAAATTCTTCCAAAAATTGAATTGTGAGGAGGAGATACACACTAAATAGTGCCTATTGGGGAAAGATTTGTGTACACCAACCACATTGCATATCAACTGTGGTGCATAGTGCACTCTAGATATTAGAGCAAGGATCACAGACTTGCAGAGGTTTAAGGCTAGCCACTTGATAATATAAAAATTGTCTCCAGGTGATTTGGTCACCTTAACTAAAGTTGCCAAAAAATGAACATGGATATTTACCTGTGATAAGTTGGTTGAGGACCTGGCCAACTCTGATCTATGCCAGGGACCCAAGCAAATGGTGGGATGGGTCAGTTTTCCCCTATTGGCTAGTGTGTGCCCACTATAAATGCTAGCAGCTCTGGGTCAATAAACTTCTGACTGACCACTATCCAGTTGCTCAGATTGCGTACATGAGATAGCTTTGCTGAGAGAAAACTGGATGGAAAACCAATCAACCTGCCAAAATTGAACTAAGGATTGCTACACTCAGTATAGGTTCACTGGCAGGATGGAGCATAGAAGTGGATGGCATGATGGTAAGGAGGAGGCTGGACATCCTCTGTATGCAGGTGACAAGATGGAAGGGAAGTGCAGCAAAGCCACTTGGCTTGGGATCCAGAGTCTATTACTCAGTAGGCAGACATAATAGGAATAGTGTGTTAATTGTGGTGGACAGACTTCAGAAGACTGTGAGAGATGTTATCAGAATTAATGGCAGATTCATAGCAATCAGACTCCAGTGCAAGGAAAAGGTAGTATTCATAATTTTACCCTTTACTTCACAGGAGGTTGTGATAGTGAGGAAAATAGTCTATTCTGGCAGCAGTTGCAGGACCTGGTAGATAAAGCAGGATAACATGAACTGATGTTGGTAATAGGGACCTAAATACACATATCGGAACAGACCGAACAGGATATGAGGACTGCCTGAGTCCAGATGGGCGGAGTAACAGGAACAAAGTAGAAGAGACCATTCTAGACTTATCTCTGTCAAATGGCTTAATGATGACCAACACATGGTTCAGCAAAAGAGAAATTCACAAGATCACATACAGAATGGTCAACTTAGAGTTCTTAGCAGGGAAAGTGCACTGGGGTAGAATTAGTGACTGCAAATGCATCTCCAGTGAAACAGTCATCCCACACCATAAACCGCTGGTTGCCACAATCAGCTGCAAGCAGTGGTCAGAGAAGGCTCTAACATCAACAGAGACTAGGCTCTAGAACTGGAAATTGACTGGAGAGAAAATACAAACATTTAAGGGAATACTCAGGGCTTTAGCACCTCAGGAAAGAAGAGGAAATAGGTGGAGTTAAAAAAGAATAACAGTGCCTCAAAACAGCATGTGTGAGAACTACAGAACAGATATGTGGTAGAGCCAAGAATGGAAATAAGGTACATAAGCTGGTGGTGGAATGCAGAAGCAGAGGAAGTCATCAAAAGAAAGAAGTAGTGCAGCAAAAAGTAGAAGATAGAAAAGATGAACCGGGCTAAAAAAAATACTGGTTTGCTAACAAAGAGTCTAAGAAAAAAGTTGCAATAGCAAAGAACAATGCATCAGATTCACTATACCAGCTTCCAGAAAGTGACTCAGTAGTTGGCACAAAGATTCATAAGAAATGCCAGCAACATCCTGCTCACCAGTCCACAGGACATCAAAGGCAGATGGCAGAAGTACTTCAGCAGCTTCTGAATGAAAGAAAAACACCATATAATTTGTATTGCCCAGACACAGCCTGTAGTTAAAGAAGAAGAGGAACCCACCCTAGAAGGAGTAAGAACAGCACAGAGGAAAATGAAGTCAGGAAATTCAGCAGGCTTAGATCAGGGCATAACAGATTTGATCAAGATGTTGCATGAGATAGGGAGAAATGGCTCCTGAGGGTATTCATATTCATATGGCATAAAAGTTCTGGAGAGGTTGATTGACAAACAAATACTTAGAGTAATAGAAAGTAAGATGGGAGGTGAGCAGTTCAGATTCCAAGGTGGATGCAGCACAACTGACCCAATGTTTGTAGTGAGATAGATAGCTGAGTTGAAGATATATTTTAGAAGAGAGTCCATCTGTGATTAGTCATGGAAAAAGCATTTTGACAAGGTCCCATGAAAGCTTATTTGGGCAGTCCTGCAATGGTTCAAAGTTCCAGAAACATTGATAGAATTAGTACAGGCTATGTATAAGGACCCAATGACACAAATATGAACAGTGTTTGGAATTAGAGGGGATGCTTGTGGGAGATGGTGTGCATCAGGGTTCAGCTCTGAGCCTACTGCCATTCAGACTGATGTTGTACTACACTAAGTAAAGGGTCAGAGGGGACAGATCAACAAAGTTACTGTATGCGGACAATGTGGCATAACAGACAGACTCTGAATAAGAACTTCAGCAAAAGATATATGAATGGAATGTAAAACTGAAGGCACATGGGATAGAACCAAGTACAGATAAGACAGTGGGAATGGTAAAAAATGGGAGAAATCAGAAGAAACTGAGAACTGAGGTAGAAGGGAAAGTAGTGGAACAAGTTAACAGCTTCAAGTACCTAGTGGGGGTGGCTAAAGAGAATGAAAGTCTGAATGAGGAGATCAAAGCTAGAATCAGAGGGGATGCAGCCAACTGGCAATGAAGTACCAGGGGTAGTGTATGACAGACGAATGGCCAAAGAAGATGACAAATAAAGTGTACAAAACAGTGATGTGATCAGCATTACTGTATGGAGCATAAACCAGGACAGTGAAGGCAGAACAACTGAGGAAGCTACAGCTGGTAGAGGTGAAGTGCCTGTGGCAGGTGGTAGGATGCAAACTGTGGGACAGATGAAGAAATGACATAGGAACAGAAGTCCAAATAGCTTCTGTTGAAGAGATGATTAAAGAGAACAGATTACAGTGGTTCAGACATGTGCAGGAAAGCAGAAAACAGGTGAAGACAATTTGGGATAGACAGGAAAAAGGCATGAAGAAATAAGCATAGAGATGGTTGAATTGTGAGACAGAAGACCTGTGGCAGTCAAGCATGACTTTTGAAGAAGGTAGGAGAGTGGCACTGAATTGAGAGGGAGAGAGATGGCAATAGTTAATGTGACATCTCAACCCTATGTTGAAAACGGGGAAAAGGGGAGCTAATGATGACGATTCTTTTTTTTTTCAAAAAATTTTTATTAAGATTTAACAATTAGATAAAGTATAACAATTAATATATATATATATATATATATATATATATATATATATATATATATATATATAAATTAGTTATTTAAACAAGTTAACTGATAAAAATACAAAACACAACAAAACCACCTATATACAATATATTATATATCTACAACTCTTAAATATTCATGAAATAAGGTTTGTTACTAACATATTAGTGACTGTTTATTTAGCAGTTCTTTAAGTTTCATCCAGGTGTTGTAAGAAGTAGTAATTCTGGTTGTTTTCATCTTGATTGTAAGAAGTTCTAAATGACAAACATCAGTTGCAATACTTATGAACTTCTTCAAAGTTGGAGTTAATTAATTTTTCCAGTTCTTGGTGATTACTTCCCTTGCAATTGTTAGAATACTCCATAGAAGCAAGTAGTTTATTTTCTTTACAAAAGCAGGTATTGGGGAGTTGAATAAACTTAATGATTTGGTTAAAATAAATTTATCATTAAGTAGAGCCTGTAAAACACGTTAATATTATTTCAGATTTTTTTAATAACATTACAATCAAAAAACATACACTGCCAATCTGCTTTAATAATCCTCTTACATCTCCAACTTCCTGCATGATTTTTATCCATTAATTCAACTGTATGTGGAGTAATTAAAGCTTTTTGCATGAATTTCCAAGTAAACAATTTCCATTTTAACAAGGAAGAAGTTTGTTTTGGAGATGATGATATATATTTTTTTTATCTTCTTCACTTGGATAATTGTTTATGGAACTGAACTAATCCCAATATCTTTCATTGTAATATTTTGTAGATTTTTGAACTGCTTTATATACTCTGGATAAAAAAAGTCTTTTCTCCAACATTTCCTGATACATCAAAATGATTAAAAGATCAATAAACTTAGGAACAATATTTTTTTACTGATGATTACATTAAGTTAATTTTATTTTCTATTGAGTATCTACAATTTTGAATATGTAACCACATTTCCTTATTTAAGTTTTTGTAATATATTCTACAGTTTGCAATTCTTCTCTATCCATTAGCTGAAACCAATATATCAAATTGCTCTCTTCAAATGCATTCATTGTAGATAAGTTAAAAGTACATATGTTGTTTTGTGTACATGTAATAGGAAAAAGTAAAAAAAAAATCCATACTTTATATTCTGGATTTTTGTAAATAAAATTTCTGAAGGAAGCTATTATCAAGTAAATATAAGTAGAATTAATTAGTAGCTTTCAATTATCCAGAATATAATCATTTATTAACCAAAGAAAGTTGCTGTTTACTACTATATTTTGATGCAAATACATCAGACGATTTGATTTTAACCATATGATTTATTGTATCTCCTTCCATTTGGCATTATAATTATTATTTGACCAGAGACAGATTGTTTTTATAATTGATGATAAAGAATATAATTCTAAATCTGGTTAATGCTAATCTAGGTTTATTGGGATACCAAAGGAATCTTTTATATTGTTTCTTTTTTGGAGGAGGGAGAGATAAAGATTATATTATATATAATTTTTTGGTAAAATAATCATTTTAATTAAAGAAAGCCTCTCTTCTATAGAAAAACAAAACATATTCAGTTTATTAATGAAATTATTTATAATGGCGTAACTACTATTATGGCTTACATTTATTATACTCTTAATGTTATCTGTTAAAGTTATTCCTAAATAATTATTTTTTTATCTCCCACAAGATATTTAGAAAATCTTTCTTCCAAATTATAGGTACTGGAATTTATAGGTAACATTTTTGTTTTATTTTCATTAAAAGTAAGTCTAGATTTTTTCTGAAAAAAATATATTGCAGTAAAACAGTTTTAAGAGAATATTTATTATCATTTAAAGTCAAAAAAATATCATCCGCAAACAATAATACATTTGAATTTAATTTATTATTTATCTGTACACCTTTGATATCTAATCTCAATCTTATATAGCTTGCAAATGGTTCCATAGTTAAAGTAAAGAGTAATAGTGACAACAAGCAACCATGCTTAGTTACCTTAGAAATTAATATTGACTCTGAAATATATCAACCTATTTTCATATAAGGTAAGGAATTGTCATAAAGGAGATTTATAAGTTGTGAAAAACATTTAGAAAAATTACATTCCTCTAAAACCAAGAAAAGATAGTTACAATTGACTGAGTCAAAAGTGCTATAAATGTCTAAACTTATTACTGTTAAGTTTTCTTTAGTATTATTTGTGTAATCAGTTATGGTGAATATTCTTTTAATGTTATTGTTAAGTATTCCTATTTATTATGAATCCAGTTTGATCATTATTAATCAGATATGGAAGGAAATGTTGAATTCTAGTGGCATGAATAGCTATAAATATTTTATAATCAATGTTTAAAAGTGAAATTGGTCTAAAAGAAGAGCACTCTGCTGGGTCTTTATCAACCTTTACAATCGGATAAATAAATATGTACTTCCACGATGGAGGAACTTTTGTAAAATCCTTAACGGATAAAAAAACTTTGAACAAAATATTTAAAGCTTCTTTAGGCATGAGTTTATAAAGTTCTGGTATTATGCCATCATTGCCAGGTGCTTTGTTAAGTTTTAGTTGATTAATTTGATTTTTAAATTCAGACATTAATATAGGTCTATCAGTTAATTTCTTTTGATCTTCAGTCAGCTTGCTTTTAGTATATTATCTAATAAAAGTTTTAATTATTTCTGTGAGTCCATTACTAGATTATACCGATTCATTTTATTAGAGTGTGTTCTAGATACTCTTAAGGTATTTTCTATTTCAGTAACCTTTTTCTTACCATTAGAATACAATTCCTTAATGTGATTAGGTTTAATAAACATTTTTGTCCTACAGACTAATTTATGCATGGATTTTGGATTTATGGAGTAATTAGTTAATTTCATGTTTCCAGTTTACCATAGTTTTATGGTTTAGGATCTCAAAGTATTAACTTTGTAATTCATTAATCCCTTTTGTTAGGTTGTCTTGCCCTTTTTGGCTATCCAGTTTTAATTTATCTATTTTTTCTTGGAAATCTATCATATCCTTATCCCATTGCTTTTTCCTTTAGGCATACAGTTCATAATTTTACCATTTAAATAAGCTTTTAAGGCATCCCATAAATAAATCTCAGATATATCATCTGTATGGTTAATTTCAATAAAGGTTTAAATCTCTTTATTTTTTTAAATCATTTAAATTAGTTATATAAGCTGATATCCTTTTAATGGGAAAGTTATTATTAGAGTTTAAGTTCAAATGTTATTTAAATGTTATAGCTTTATGATCAGAAAGTGGACATGAGGCTTCTTTTACTTTGCTTAATCTACTAGTTAAATCATTAGAAACATATACTCTGTCTATTCCTGATTGACTTCCATGTCTATGTGAAAAGAGAATATAAAAAAGTGATTCTGGGTCAGAAAATTCATTAACATCTTTAATCTGAAATAATTCATTGAAATGTATTAATGCCTTTGCTGAAGCTGATATTCTTCATATGCTAGTAGTATTATAATCTTCTTCTGTTACTATATAATTGCAATCTCCTGCCAAAATGATACTACCTTTTGAGAGTTGTATGATCTGTTCTAATTGATGTTTAGGTGTTTGAACACCTATACCAGGTATCCAGTACACATAACAAGAGCACATAGTTTCCTTTTAATTTCCATTGTTACTGAACAAAACATGCCATTGTCATCACTATATGTGTTTAATATTGGGTGTGGGTAAAGCGTTTCTCTGTAAAATAGCTACCCCTCTTTTTTCTGACTATACCGAGAGCTGGTCATTACAGTGTAGTGTCTAGCATTACATCTACTTATATCTTCTTGCACCAAATGAGTTTCTTGTAAAAATATAATCTGGGATGTAAATAGTTTTAGAAACTTATTTAAACTGCTTCTTTTACAACCATTATTTAATCCATTGATATTAATGGAAATGCACTTTAAGTCTGTCATATAATAACTATAACAAAAAAGGAAATTAATTTCATTATAGTACTCAAATGTAATGTGAACAATAAACCACTCTGAAAAATCTTAAACTACTTATTGTCCATTGTGAATCTGACATTCTTAATGTTGTTAGGTATGCAGGTATAATAGAAATGATAGTAGACACCAATAAAAAACATAATGCTATATAAAAATTTAAACATAAGATTCTTATTAACTTTCCTTCCTCTCATGGAGTCTAACAGTCCTAGGTTGAATAGGAAAACAATCTAAACTATCCCATTCACCAATATGAGTAAATTCAATACATTTTCTGCTATTTATAAAAAAAATGACATGTTATTTGTGTAAACTCCACACTCTAAAAAGATCAGTAAACCTTTATATTTTTATAAACAAGTAATACGTGTGGTATGTCACCTATGTGTTTAAATTAGATAAGCTTGAATAATACAACATAAAACAGGAAATAATGGACAAATACTAACTTTCAGCACTTTGACTATCATACATATGTAACTGATTTGCATTTAATTGAAAAAAAGATTATGGTTCACCTTTTATATTACCACCACACTCACAACATGTATTGAAAATTAGTTCCAGTTACATATTACATAGGTACTTTTTGGGTAGGCCAAATAAGTTCAAGCTGCTAACAGGTGTAAATCTATCTCACTCTTTTCTCTACATAAACATATTTTGGGACTCAGAAAATATGTACTTGGTTTTGTACAAAGAACATGCCTAACTGCAGGTGCAAAGTACTGTCGGTGTGGAAGCTATTTTGGGATTAAGAACTATCCAGAGTACTCATCAAATGATTTCCACTGTGCCATGCAACCCAGTTTAAATTGATCATTTTTTAAACAAGTTTGCATTTCACACAGATGATCTTAATTACATGTTCTTCACTAGAATATAAGGATGTTACTCTGAGGTGCTGAGCACTTGAGGACACCCAAAACTCTACTTGGCTATAGTGAACAGCCCAGAAAATACTTATCCCTAGCTATGCATGGCCACTGTATCTCCTTCTGGAAAGGGAGATATATATATATATATTTATTTAACTTATAAAGATTATTTCTACCATGACAATTTGGCAAACAGAGTCATTCATATAACTAAGATAGGTAAGTGTGGTATTTCATTAAAAAAATAGTAAATGTTAGGGATCTTCTGAGGTCACATACATGGCATCACTTTTAAATATGAACTGTGTATGTATCTCTAAATGATACTAAGCTATACTACTTTAAAATACATCTCTTTTGTCTGCACCCTGCTAAAGAATCATCTAATCTTGACCTCAGAGTTTATTTTTCCAGTCCATGGAACTAGACCTAGAATCAAATGCCAAGTGAACTGTCTGACAATTGTTTTAAAGCAAGAGTTACAAGCCACTGGGAAATACTAAACTTCATTTATTGTGAGTTATAGCTTTTATAATAGATGTACATAGAAAATGGAATATCTGTACTTCAAAGATTATAATATTTATAATTCAATTACAACTTCACTTCCAGGTCATAATGACATCAGTCAAACACTATATTGGGTAAAAGTTGCAGAAGACCACAAATCACTAAGAACCTGCAAACTGCTTTGAGATTCCGAGTAATACAACTCATTCAATGGTAACTGGTGTCACAAAGGACAGGATATCTTCATTTAGATTAACATGTGCCAGAATTGTATGTCTTATAGCTAAAGCAAAGATGTTTATTTAGTTTGTGGAAAATAAGTGAACGTGTTCTTGAAAAGTTCTAAGGCACTACAGCAGGCAAAGGACCACTCAACCATGTTGGAATATAGCTTAGTTTTACTAGCTTCCTTCCCACTTATGCCAAGCAATTTTCATTATTACAGTCATATGAACAGTTGGATGACCCATAAATTATTAAACAAATGTGCCATAATTATCAAGTGAACTAGTGTAGAAAATTTCATGAAATATTAGAATTGCTCTACAGATTTACATAGTAAAGAAGTGTTATTACAAGCAATATCAATATATTATTTAGCTGGTATCCACAAAACGTGTATGCAACAGAGCATGAAACAGATCTCAACATCTATCAATGACTCCTGAGAAAAGCAAACCACCAGCCACATAGCACTGCCTTGATTGATTGGCTCGTATAAGCAATGCAAAGCAAACAGACCCTCACAAACAACAAACCCAAATCTTTCTGCGTGATACAAAAGGCAATCTGTTCCCGGGTTGCCTCCAAAATGTTAAACTCCATGAATCCATTCAGGAGGCACCCCAGAAAACAATCACCTTAACAAGTCACATAACTCTTTTCCAAATAAAAATAGAGGGCCTTCAACAACACTTCCCAAAACAAACATCCATGAAACCAACTATAAAACAACATGAGCATCTCCAGCATTGGAGGCATCCATAGATGAAATAAGGTGCGTACTCAGTATTTAACTGGAAAACTGATAAACATTTCACTGGATAAAATATACTTCTCCCTTCAAAAGCATGGGTACAGCCTATCTTTACAAATTCCTCTATAATGATTTGCCAACAAGATACTATACATTACACTAAACCAGAGATTCCAATTTCTATAATCTAACCTACAATGTCACATACAAACATTACACCCATCAACAATAAAAGCAGGGCACAAAAAATGAAACCCAAAGGCCAACCTGCCACACAACAAAGTTTGTGAGCAAAGCATGAAAGCCAAGCTATGACAAAGAAGATAAGAAGGTTCACCATTTTTGTAAGTGCTCAATCTCAACATATTCAAAATCATTTAGTTTCATTGAGCATGAGTCACTGACGAGGCAAACCAGTGCTTTCATTGGCTCACAATAACTTAATAAGGCCATCTATTCCTAACATAGCTCATAAACAAAACAGCACACCACAGCCAACCCCAACAATCCGCAACCCAACAAAACAACCACAACAATACCAACCAAACCACACACAATCATCAATTTAAGGAAAGAGAGAAAAGAAAAAATGTCACTTGAAAAATGCATCCAGCAAGAAACCCCATAGGTGACCCCCACCCCCAAACCAGTACCAGAGATCACAAATGATGCAGAAGAAAAGAGTTCAACCACAGGTATCCACAACAGAAGCATCATACAATGAAACTGGAGAGATAAATATAACAAAAAGATATAATAAGAGAAGTCCACATCTGTTAAACTGGTAATAAGTGTGTAACACTGTAACTAAGCTACAACATTAATTAATAAAATAGCACTTCTGTAACAAACTGTAATATGCAATGTTATATATTAAACTAAAGTAAGTAAATCAATTTAAAAGGTTCATATTTCTATAAATCAATATCTAAATGAATTAAAATAAAAACTATAGAAGTAAGTAGGTATAGGAAACGTATGCAGAAGCAACACCAATGCAAGACAAGTATTAAAGATATTATAATATTAAAAGGATTATTAAATATTTATCTCCCAATCCAATTTGATTATGTATGTTAAGTTTATATAGCAATATGTTAATTGTTCATTTTATGTATCAAACTAGAGAAAGAAGAAAAATAGAATGAAAAGTATTACCTTGGTGAAGAATGCATCCAAGCTTCCTTTTTGTTTTAAGTATGTTAAAAGGAAAATATTTAAAACTACTAATGAGCTATAATAGCTATATACCAAATTAAATAATACTGGAGTTTAAATAGAGTCACTTTTCTTTTAGCTTCTTTTTTTGTTTATTAATTTTACAGCTATTTCTTTCAGCTTGTCCTTTCAAGGTGCTGTTGCTCTGATTCATATCTTCCATTTGAGCTATTATATTTTTTTATTTAAAGAATGCCACAACACTATTTCCTTGAAGGTTCTGGTTTCATTAGATAGAAATATTTTTAAGCCTGACTGAAAATAGTAAATGGACTTTGATGCGACTTTTCTAAAGTTTATTTATTAAAGGCAAAAAACACTTTCTCATTGACATAACAACAGAAGAATAGTTATTGTCAAATCTTATTTTATTCTCTAACTTGATAAGAGATTTTGTCCAAGCTGTTTTAAGGATTAATCTTTGTCCTGTGATGAAAAAAAACTCACAATAGTAGATCTTGGAGGTTAATTATTTTTAGAGGAGCAAAAACCAAGGACCTGTCTGGAACAAGACTGTGGATCACCAAACAGGCCATGGCCTGCTTCGCATCTTGGGATTGGTGCTAACATTTTGCTTCTGGTGAGAGAAGAACCAAAGGAGTATTGTATCCCAACAGAGTGAAGCTGTGCTGATACAGCATTAGTAGTAGCCAGGCAGTAGCCATTCATGCGACTCCCCTCTTTTCATCGTTCTTGACAAGCTAATTCTTTACATTCAGTAAGTACTGCTTGATTTCTTCCTAACTTCAGAATATCTGCCTAAATACTTCATCCTTAAATTTTCAAGGTATATGTATTAGTTTCCCCCTCAAGTGTTTGGCAGTGCTCTGTACAGACTCAGACACTTTGAGTGACATTTTTCCTGTAAAAGGCTTCAGCACTTAATATGTTGAGCTCATATCCAGGCATGTCTAAAGGTCAGTTCCCTGTGCTCTTTCCTGTCAACCTGGTGAACTTGGGCATCCTGAGGCAATGTAGCAACTGCCTCGTACACAGACAACCCTCTCCTCTTGTCTCTCAACACTATGACTTGTAAGAGATGCACATATATAGCCAAACTGGAAGCCAAGCACTCTCCAGCCAAGATTGGATTAGCCAGTCAAGAGGAGAAGGTTACAACCTGCACCACACCACATTCAACACATAGCCCTCCAGAACTTGCACCACCACAACCCTTACATAGTAACACAAAACACACACCTACTTTTGCAGAGGGTCTCAATAAAAATCTGCCCAAACAACAGAGACCTCTGAGGCAGAAACACAAACAACCCCCACATCCCAGCACAAATCATGAGACACACAGCTCACATAAACAGTGTGCCATAAGGCAAAGCAACTTACCCAATATGCTAGTCATAGGTGACTCAGTAGTAAGGCACACTGATGTCCCACTTACTAGGTTGAATAAGGAGAAAGTTATAGTTAGCTGCCTGTCAGATGCCAGGATCCATGCATGCACTTAGGTCACTCCACAACAGGTACAAATATGACTCTGTCATTATCCATGTTGGTGTGAATGACCTGAGATGTACCTCCCTGGACTACATGAAAAGAGACATAGAGGAGCTCTTGGGTCTTGTAGCCCAGGCAGGTATGACCCTAGCTCTGAGTAGCATTCTATTGTCACCCAGAATGTTACCACAGTACAAGCAGAAAATGATTGGCTTCAACAATTGGCTAAGTTTCTGGTGCCATTCTAAGGGGATCCAGTATCTGTCTGCCTGGGATGATATAATCAACAGACCTTGATGCTTCACCAGAGATGGCCTGCACCTGTCACCCCAGGGATTCCAGATACTGACCAAGGCTCTTGCCACCCTTATAGTGCCTTTTTCAGGCTATGTCCTGAAGACAAGATTACCACCATAACAGCTACAAACAAATTAAATCTGAGGGTTATGCTACTCAACGCTAGAAGTCTAAATCTCAAAATGCACTCACTCAAAGCACTCCTTAAAATGTAGAACATTGACATCTATGTAGTGACCGAGACCTGGTTCAAGGCTCCAGAGAGCACCCTAGCACTACCAGGCTATAATTCATACCACATCTTTTGGCCCCTAAATTTGGACCAAAGAAAGCACTAAAGGTGGTGGTGAAAGGAAATGCACACCTCCAGACTAGTAGCACAACATAATGCATCAGAGATATTACTGGCTAAAACTGCAATCCAGGTTGTAGCCTGCTATAGATCCCCCACCATGTCCCAAGACTCCCACTCCACATTCCTAAACACACTGGAAAATATTGGAGTACAACCCAATACCCTTATACTGGGAGACTTTAACTAGCCCTCCATTAACTGGGAAAATTACTCATGTACCAATATACTTGCTCAACGTTTTCTGGAATTCATTAATCCCAATGCCCATGACCAACTCATTCTTACTCCCACCAGGGGTAGAAACATCCTTGACCTGGTCATTACTAACATGGGTGACCATTGCTCTACACCAGTAATCAACTCCTCCCTGGTCAGATCTGACACAAGCTAATCACCATGGATATCCACATCCCACCCTCACCCCCCCTAAAGGAAACCACCGTAAAACCTTCTCCAAAGCCAATTTTGGGCTTCTAAAACCAGAGGTGGCTAACTTCACGACACCCATGCAAATGGAAAAGAGGTGCATGACTGCTGAATCATACACCAATGCACTGTATGAGCACATATACAAGTGCATGGAATGGGCCATACCAAACAGAACCAAGATGCTCTCCTCCAAAAAAATGAAGCCAATCTGGTGGTCCCCCATCATAAACAAACTCTACAACAGAAGGAAAAAACTGTTGCAGAAAAGGGTAAATTCACAAGACCAGAAAAACTCCCTTGTTAGCCTCAGCAAAAAACTGAGATCCATCATCAAATCCTCTAAAGCTAGCTATGAAAACAAAATTGCTGCAGATTCTAAAGACAACCACAAGGCATTCTATAGTTATGTCAAGAATCTACATGGCAATACTCAGATCTTCTCTGAGTTACAGCACAATGACAGTACATATACAGAACCAACTGATATTGCAAACATATTGGCCGACAGGTTCAGTGCAAACTTCCTCCCCTTTCACCCCCTAAAGGGCCTATCACAATACCTGAGGAATGCCAAGTCCCTATTATCACAGCTACACAGGTAAAAACTGCATTGTCCAAAGCCAGAAATACAGCTTCCATGGGACCTGATAATATCCCTGACTGTGTTCTACATGAATTACTAAGTGAACTGGCACCACATCTGAGTACCCTGTTCAATCACAGCCTCATTTCAGGCTTTGTTCCTACCGAATGGTGCACTGCTATGGTCATCCAACTCCACAAAGGGGTAGCAACTACAGACCCTGGGAACTACCGCCCCATGTCTGACCAGTCTAATATGTAAGACTATGGAGTGCATCATCACGGACCTTATAAATAAGGACATAGGGAATCTCCAAACTCTGGACCCCACGCAGTTTGAGTTTGTGAAAGGTAGATCATGCCTGCTAAACCTGATAGACTTCTTCGAGTCTGTCACCAGAGCTGTGGATGAGGGCAAGGTAGTTCACACAGTCTACCTAGATCTTGTCAAGGGTTTTGACACCATCCCTCACTCAGGAATCATAGATAGACTCACTAAATTAGGCATAAACCCCTATGTCATAAGGTGGGTTGCCAACTGGCTCACTGATAGAACCCACACTGTGAAAGTAGTGGACTCCAAATCTGACTACCGACCACTTACAAGTGGTGTCCCACAGGGATTGTTCCCAGGTCCTCTCCTGTACTACTTCTCTGAAGTTCAAGCCAACACAAAGGGACTCTGGCTGACCAAGTTCACAGATGATTGCAAACTGGGAGCCATTATTGATTCTTCGGCTGATTTAGACATTCTGCAAAAAGGCTTCACTGACACCAGTGACTGGTGCCAGAATCATGGCCTTAAGCTTAATGCCAAAGAGTGCATTGTCATTCCCTTTGTGAAAAATTTGATGCCCATGAACTACCACATAGGCGGTAGTCCACTAAACACCGAAGGTGTGATAAGAGACCTGGGGACACAGGTTGACAGCAACCTCTCCTTTGATAACCGCATTGCCACTGTAGTCAGAAAGTCCTTCTGTGTGGCACATCTCATTACAAAAGGGTTCTCATTCAGGTAGGAAGAGGTCATAATCCCTTTCCAATCATCCCTCATTAGACCTGTTATAGAATACAACATCCCATTTGGTATGTACCTCACTAGACACCTACAACAACTGGAAAGGCCACAAAAATACCTCACTAAGAGGATCTTAGGCCTTACACCCATACCCTATACGGACAGACTCAAAAACCTCCAGCTATACTCTGTCTCTTATCGCCTACTTAGAGGTGATATCTGATTGACCTACAAAGCCATGTCTGACCCAGAGCTGCTAAAAATGCAACACCTAAAGGAATCCCAATTCCTCCATGCCACATGCTCCAGGGACCTAAACCTCATTACCACAATAAACAGAACATGGAGGGACAGGTTCCTAACCCAGAGACTTCCCATACTCTGGAAAAAACTTCCCATTCACGTCAAGCAGAGCACTTCCCTGGCCCTCTTTAAGAGAAATCTTGATGAGTGAGTGGGCAATAGGAAGTTCACCCTGGGGATCACTTCAGTGGCCTTGCTTGACAGGGGCACTGGGAACTAACTTTGGGTGGCATGATGGCAGGGAATCTTCTTGGGCTAGGCTTATACAGGCTCCAGGGCCATTAGCCTAGTACACACCTATGAACCTTTGAACCTATGAACAAAGTATTGCTGTGCGTGTGTGCGTGTGATGTGTGTGTGTGTGTGTGTGTGTGTGTGTGTGTGTGTGTGTGTGTGTGTGTGTGTGTGTGTGTGTGTGTGTGTGTGTGTGTGTGTGTGTGCGTGTGTGTGTGTGTGTGTGTGTGTGCGTGTGTGTGTGTGTGTGTGTGTGTCTGTGTGTGCGTGTGTGTGTGTGTGTGTGTGTGTGTGTGTGTGTGTGTGTGTGTGTGTGTGTGTGTGTGTGTGTGTGTGCGCACATGTGCAGTTTAAATTCAAAATATCTCTCATTAATTCTCCACATTTTTGCCAACGGTCTGAATTGCATGTTGTCTTATTGCCTCTGATACATATTCAGACATCATTAGATCAACACTTTTTATTTAAAAGCACCAGTATTAACATTCTCATTTTCATTTTTCTGATCAGTGACATGCAATTTCTTTTTGAACATACTTGTTTTTCCTTTTGCATATCTTCATGTTCATTCTATGACATATTCTATAAATACAATAAAAAATGGAAGGAGGTTTCTGTCATGCTTATAAACACACTGCTGTGTAAGGCTTGAAGTTCAGTTACACAATCCTTTCTGTGCAGTTCATGGCTCCAGTGACTGTCTTTATCATATCCATTATTGTTATTGTGCATTCTCAAATTATTTCACATTTTTGCATTTTGTTTGACTCACATGTCCATTTTCTAAATTATTTTAACTCTATTATTACTTTCTCTTTTGTGTTTTCCATTTATATTTATCTATATATGTTCTGTTAATAACCTCTCCTTGTTTCATTTCCTGTGTCACAAATTATTCTCTCTTATTATTGAATCAAACAACACACCAAATTCAGTCTTTAGCTTTGTTTTCCATCTCATTAACATAACCACTTACAGTCCTTTTACACTGTCATGCCATTATGAAGATCGCATGTAGAATAAATGGCAAACTAAGAAGCATGCAGCTCACCAAATAATCTTTATCCTTGTTTTTCAACTGAGTAACCTAAGACCTTATTGTCTGTTTAAGATTTTGTGCCATTGTGAAAAATCAATAGTAAATAGAAAGTGAAAAAGTTAAATACCATTACAATTTCTTCCCCATTGACATGCAGAAGTGTGACACACTGTGACTCTTCAGGATTCTCCTGTATTCTACTGCAGTGAGAATAGCTTCCAGTTTCGTGCTAAATTTTCTTGCAGTGAGAAAACTCCAGTTGCTTACAACTGGTCTATTTTTGTGTTGTGAACTATTCATCTTTACTCACAAAGAACTTAATTGGAAATAAATATAGCTCTTCAGTTCTTCATATGTATTCCTCCACTCTATCACTGTGCTATTTGTCTGGGTCACTGAAGATCACAAACACTTGGAATAAGCTTCTAACCTGTATGAGGTGTTTAATCAGACTGACGAATATGTATTATATTATATACAAATTCCCTGTAGTTAGACATTAACTTTCAAAGGTATAAACTCTATATAATGCAAATGTGGATGTTAGCTTAAGGTACTAAACATGCCTCTAATGCTCCTTTGACAGATCAGAAAAACGTCATTTTGGCAATATTATTTCAGCATTATTCTCAGTGCTTAATTCTAATGAAAGGCTAAATAAACCAAAGTTGTATTTTAGAACCATCTATTTTCTTCTAACTACTGTAAACATTCATTGTTTAGCCAAATGTAAAGACACAAAGTTTTCATATAAAAACAAGAAATAAAGAAACAGAATGAGGAAATGTGTGCATATTGTTGGCAATGAATATTGACTGAAGTTTCTAAGCATATGTCTGCTGCTGTGCTAAAAGGCCAGAGAGAAACAACACATTGACAATAATACACCAGCTTTATTCTTCACTGTTTATTTCTAATGAAATGTTAGTTAACTGAAGCTATGCAGGTAGAACTATTCAGCTAAACTTATGTAAACATTTTTTCTTTGCCAATATATAGAGTTTGAAATATGTGAAAGACTTATCAAGCAACCCTATGCTTTGAACTGTAGTGCAACAGAGCAAATTACAAACCTATGTACTATGACATTATTAAGCATGCTATAAAAGGAAACTGTCTTATAAATAAATGAATGAGTGGGTGTTTGCTTTAGAAAATGTCTCAGGTCCTCCAACTACTAGTAGAAATAATGACCAAGTAATTTTCTTTTCATTTTTGCACTATGTAGTTTTGAAGGAGAAAACATTTTATTTATCTTGTAAGTATTTTTAAAGATGAATAGATAGTTCAGGAAAAAAACTCTTCTCTTTTAAAGGACTTTAAGGCTTTATTGATAAGTGACTGAAATGAGTAGGAAAATTCTGCTTTTGAAAGTTCTAAATGTTCTAAATACCTTGAGATTTTTTTCTGGCGTTACTAACTGTGTTTGTTTCATTATGAAAGGTAAGCTTTGTAGAAACTGGATTACTCGTGCTGAACTTGATTATATTTTATTTGCCAATATCGAAATGGGCAGCAAATACCTTTATTATTTATATAGGCTGGAGACAAATTATCAATGTCATACAATGTATGTTCTTTAAATATCTTTTCTACCTGGAATCTAGACTCGCCTTAAGATGAATTGTTTTGTGAAGAGTTTGCATATATGAATACAAATTTACTTCCTAGTAACAGTTTGCACTAGAATTACAGCTCTGTTAACCTTTTCTATAAATATGATTTCAGAGTTTAAGACACCCAGTTCTTCAGGAAATGTACCTGTTTATGAAAACGAGTTGAGAAATAGTTGTCTCAGTTATTATCAATCTAATGTGAATAGTTTTCCTGCAGCCAGCTATCTCGATACTTATTTTTCTAAGTTATGACCTGATAGTTTGCACTGAACATACAGGTGAAAGTAAGTCCCCTCAGTTAAGTTTATGGAAGAATAGAAACTCAGACATTGTTTTAAAACAGCGATTAGGCTTTATAGCTTTGCTTCTCAGTGGACTGAGGAGGTCATAGCTGTTATGGTAAGACATAGACAGAGGGCAGAATGGGTTGCCGTCAAGAGTACGGATGGAACTCCTGATGGAGGTGTTCACTTTCCCTATAAAGGTGAAAGCCGCACTACGTCTGGAGACTGCATACCTGTAAATTGAACATTGATGGATGGATGGAGAAAGAAGAGATTTTTGAGAGGGAGTGATGATGTTCTTGAAACTTATCAACCTACAAAATTCAGGCAAGCATGAGTTTGTAGCCAAAATTCTGGTCAAAGTAATCTAATCCAGTGATAGGACCAGGTCATGATTGGGCTGTATAAATATTTTCCGTCAGACCTAGCATACATGTTTTTTAGCATGACATTAATGTGATTTCTGTAAAAAGATTTCTAAATAAGTTCAAAGACAAAGGAATTACTAGATGAGTAGAGGGGAGAATCTAAATGGCTGTAGTCAGGGGTACCTTGTCCGGAGGGATAGGAGTGATCAGGTGCCACATGGTTAAGTGACAGACCGGTGGTCTTTAATATATTCATTTCAGACATTGCTAGGGGCATCAAGCATAGGCTTAACATGCTTGCAGATTATACTGGGAAAGGAACAGCCCTTAAGAACAGAGGCACAAATACTGTAAGGGACATGGAGAAGAGGAAGTTGAGATTCAAAACAGATAAGTACAAGGTGCTGCATCTAGGGTGTAACAATGAAGGGAATAAATAAAGATTAGATGGGGTGGAACCAAATATAACTTTTTTTGTTTTTTGATGATTGTTTTTAATTGAGACAACATCAAATGTGAAAGAGTAAAGCATATAAACCAAAAGCTGGCATGCTCTAGTTCTCCCCACACACTTTCAGGCAAACATAATCTGCCTTTAGCAATCCTGCTACCTTTCCCATTCCACACAGATTAATCAAAAATACTTTGTATTTTTACTAGACACCCAGTTGCAGCTCAACCCAGTGGGATGTGTTGACTAATATATAAAACCTTCATCTGGATTAAATTAATCTTATCTGTTAAAGTAAAGACTCTAGATGACCATTTCTCTAATAGGGAAGAGATCTTATTATAGAGACTCAAGTAATTAGCATGCATCAAAGCATGTTCTGATTCCACTGTCAATAAAACTAAATACTTAGCCTTACTTTTCCTAAACATCCATTTCTCTCCAATTGCATGATGTAACTTTTCTACCTAACCTGAAAAATTTATTACAATTACACCCCAGTCCTGAAATAATTTAGAATTGTTCAAAACTTTTCATTACCTGGAGAAAAACAAATCCAGTCGATTTGTTGCCACCATGCAATCATCTGCAAATATTATAAAAAACATCCATTCACTAGGAATGTTCTGCATGTAACGATGGATCTGCTGCACTAAAGTCTCCATGGACAAAATAAATAAAAGCAGGGAGAGGGGGCAACCCTGTCTAGTACCCCTAGTAATACTTAAATCTAACAACTAGTTGCACCCTTGTATTCTTATACATTGATGCAGCCAAGTTCTAAAATCTATACTCTAGTCCCACCTCTCTTTGAGCCTTGAATAAAAAGGGTCATTCAAGTGAATCAAATGCTTTTTTATGTCGACTTACACCACCCTGTCCTCTCCCATCATTCTTTTTCTGTGTGAACTAAAGAACCTTTTAACAGTCACCAATTATTCTCCGTTATAAGGCCTTTAATAAAACCTCTTTGACTTTCCATTAATAATCTAGGCAAACATTTCTGCAACCTCTTGGCTAATGCAGTAGCTAAAATTCTTTCAACCATGTTAATTGCTAAGATAGGCCTATCATTTCCAAGGAGCTGCCTGTCCTTCCCAGTTTGAGGCAAGAAAACCATCAGTGCCATAGTGAATGAGTCTGGTAAAATACCATCACCAGCACCCCTGTTGAATACCGTAGCTAAATGAGGTACCAAAACATCCTGAAAATCTTATAAACTTCTGCTGTAAAATCATCATTGCCTGTGAATGTCCCTATTTTAAGGCTATTCATCATTTCTAATATTTCTGTGACCAAAAATATCCTTATCCAAGTCATCTGTCTCTAAATTACTCAATTTTCATCCTTTCCATTCAAACATATTAACTTTTTCTTGTGACCCCTTTCAATTATCACTCGTAGTAGTATAACTTTTTTTATAAAACTTCCAAGAGGCTTTTTTTTAGTTATCTCCATATCATAAACCTTACCCCTGCCATTGTTTTGCACAGCCATAAGCTGCCTTTCCTTAACTTTGGCTGCTGGCCATACACCCGAATTCACTCCCCCACATCAAAAGAAAAAAAAAATCCTGAGAACTGATACAGCTTTCCGCTACTCTTGTACATTCTAACTCCATTATATTGACATTTAGTTTGGTCATCTGTAACAGTCTTTCTATATCCATTAGCCCTTTAACATCCACATCCACCTTCCTTTGCAATAGTCTTAAGTCTCTTTCCCATTTTTTATCAGCTTAAGCTCCTCCCAATACCCTTCCATACTCATAAAATGTCCTTTAAATGCACATTTTATTGCTTCCCACCAGGAACTAATATGAGTGCCAAATCCTTCATTCCATCTGTTCCACTGTATAATTTCATTTACACTACTTAAACCTTACTTCAACCTTTGGCTGTCTATCTAATACCAAGATTTCTATTTCCATTGCCCTCCATAGGTTTCGTTTTGAGAAAGTTTTAGAGATATAGTAACATATGAATGGCACACAATACATCTCTCACCAGTTCTGACATCAGCTAACTACAACAATCCTTTGCTGCTTACTAAAAATCTATCCAACTAGCCTGCCTTTCTTCATTTTTTGAAAAAAGTATATGCCAATTTATGAGGGTGTTGCCATCGCCATACATCCACACCAGCTCTTGTCTCTCATCGATTAGGAAACCATCTATAGTCTTTCTTTCACAATATGAAAGCCTTTCTGACTACTGGGTATAAATATTAGAGAAGAAATCTTAGAAATCCATGTTAGGACCATACAATGTCCATATTTTCCATTCTTATCCTGTAATGTTTAGACTTACTATAGCCTACCTCCTTTCCTGATCTTTTAATTCCGCAACTATTGCATTCACGTTCTTTATAATCATAAGAATTACTCCTGACTTCCATCTCCTTTTATGCTTCTGCATCCCATTACTTTACATTCTTTCCCTCCCATCTTCTTTGCCTCTTTCCTTTTAAGCTTAATTTTTTGCAATATTAACATTAACTTTAATTCATTTAATCTTAATCCTTATTGTAGTCCATTTGATTTGGTGACAAATCCCCCTACTTTCCTGGTAGCAACATTAAACTTAAGCTCCCCTTTGACACTTCCCTTTCCTTGGCTTCTCACATTATCCCATGCTAGGTCTATCCAGACCCTTGGATCCCCTGAGATCTATATCTGGCTCCTAGATTAGGAATAAAAGGGGCTGTGTTCATCTTGCTGCAGTCAGAGTACATGGGATGCTCCACTGCCATCATTTAAACAAACAAACTACAATATAGTTCATCCCTGCTCATCTCAGTCTATATTACAAAACATATCAAACAACCAATATGCATATCTATAGTCATTAATTTAAAATCCAACATTATTTACATCACAAGACCTAAGACAAATCATGACTTCAAAATATTTCAAAGTAAATCTTAGGACCCATCTCTTGGATTCCAAATGCTGCTCCTGGCACTCTTCTCCTGGCTAAACGATACTACAACTCCATCCATCTCTCCTTTGTCTGTAGTACCAGTTGGTCATTTTCCATAATCTAAACTTCTGGGCTTTCATCTGAAGACTCAGTACCTTATCATTGCTACAGTAAAACTGAAATGTTAATTTTGTGGAATACAGTGATTTTTCAGGATCTATGTATTCTGTTTTTTTTTCAGTTTCAGTTTCTTTATATTGCAATTTTTATCTCTTCTTATTAACATTTGCTGTTTTGCCTTGTATTGTATTACATTATGTTTCATGACATCTTGTAAGATTTGTTAACTGTGGAGCTTTTCTTTCTGGGCCGCAGCTCTAAAGGGATCTATCATTGCCGAGTCAGACTTTCCCAGAAAACAAATTTTAATAACAAATAAATAAATTTGCAAATGAATACAATCTGATTAGCATGTATTGTAAATGGTTTACTATCACATATTCGATTGTTATTTAGAAGATCGAATATGCATGAAAATCATTTTCTTGAACTGAGAGTTCGATCACCATTGTGTCAAAGCTGACATGAGCGAACAGCCGCTATTGTCAGCTTCAGCATTGCGGTGCAGATCGCACTATAGTGGGGATCGGAAAATGTACCCTACCCTCACTGTAGTGCGATCTCGGGGTTTGTATATATAAGTAGGGGTGTGGGGGGGTGCAGGGGGGCTTGCCCCCCTGCAAATGTTATTGTTAGTTGTGGGCGGATGTGAGCCTTTCAGCAAAGTCGACATTGCTGTGCTCTGTTCGATATTTCGGTTGCTAGGTGTTGTGAGTTCCGACAATATTTGTCGGAAATCATTGCGTTCGTCTAAATGACGTTCACAAACATGATAGTAAACCATTGTAAACTATATATTTTAGAAACACAATTATATAAACACGCATATATGCTAGAGAAAACAAAAGCAAATACAAATTAAATCTAGCAACTGCATTTAAATTAGAAAACTTCCCTCTCAAAAACTCCAAGTACACAGTGCAAAAAAAGGACTTTATTTACTATTTATTTAGCTTTTATTTACCAGGTTGGTAGTAAGAAGTCTATGACCTACTTTTAGGAGAAATTTGAACTGGCATCTGTAGAGACTAGAGGACATCTGACAAGGACGCTGGGGAAAGTCCCATACTATTTGTGGTTATGAATGTCTGCTAATATAGCAATAACCCATGCCTGGGTGTGGGTAATGCGGGATTTACCCACGGTTGGCGTGGTTTGGTCCAAACAAAGACAACCGTGGGTAAATCCCGCATTACCCACACCCAGAAGTGGGTTATTGCTATTATACTGCTATTATACTATGACATTATTTAAGAAAAGAAATAATTACTTTTCTTAAATAATGACATTGTATAATGCCTCTTTGCTGCCCTTCCGCAGCTGTCTGGTATCCGCGGCAGTTCTGATGTACTGCGCATGCCTATGCAGTACATCAGAGCTGTGGCCAAAAGCAACGGAGATGTCCGTTGCTTATTTTAAAGCTGTCTCACTATGTTAAACCCATTTAACATAGCGAAACAGTAAAAAGCAATGGAGATCCTGCTTTTTCCGTTGCTTTTTTTTTTTAAACTTGTCTCGCTATGTTAAATGGGTTTAACATAGGGAGACAGCTTTAAAATAAGCAATGGAGATCTCCATTGCTTATTTTAAAGCTGTCTCGCTATGTTGAACCCATTTAACATGACGAGACAGGTTTAAAAAAAAAAGCAACGGAGAAAGCAAGATCTCTGTAGCTTTTTACACACTGTGTTGCTATGTTAAAGGAGTTTAACATAGCGAACAACTTTAAAAGCAACGGAGATCTCCGTTGCTTTTTTTAAACCTGTGTCGCTATGTTAAACTCTTTTAACATAGCGAGACAGTGTTTTAAAAGAGACTTATACTAATGTAAAAAGTCCGGGCGACCGGACCTTTTTCCATTAGTATAAGTCGATTTGCAACGTGCATGCTGGCCAATCAGCGTGCACGTTTGGGAATATTAATGGCGGGTCATGGTATAATGCACAGTATCCTCATGACATCTGATGTCAAAGAAGAGTTGGCTGCCGCTGCTGACGACTTGAATAGATGCAGTAGAACAGACCAAGGTGGTTGTGATCTCATTAAGAATAACCACCTAAATGAGCAATAAAATTTACCAGATTAACAGAAATATAGTCTTAGTAGTCCCTGACTAGAGCTATGTTGGAGTCGGGGTGGGAGAAGTCATTAAATAAGAATGGATTCCTGACCCATTGTGGTTAAAAGATAACAATGGGAACTCGGCTGAGGTATGTAAATGGAATATGGGCCAGTAAGATGAACCAGTGAGGAGGTTATGTGCTGATATAATCAGAGATGCTGATTTGGAGATGGAGTTAATTATTGATATGTCTTTAAACAGGCTCCATGGCTAAAGTGTAAGTCTTTTGTCATCAACACAAATAAGTGCAATAAGAAATGGTCTCACTCAAAGTAACATCTTATCACCTTCACCTTAACAAAAATAAGAAAAACAAAAATTCTCAGGGGGCAATCACCCCTGCAAACCCCACACCCCTGCTGGTTAAATATACTAGCTCTGAGACTGCTGTATTCTGGGAAAGGAGAATTCCCTGTCATATGGCAGCATCAGTCTAAAAAGTGAAAAGCCTGGTACATTATTAATCATATGTAACGCAGTCAATTACTACTGTATCTAGCATAAACCTGGTACCCCTTTCAAGCCTATATCCCTACTTGCAACAGTTTATGTAAAGGTGGCAAGACAGCAATCTGTGTAATAAATTTGTAATAAATCTTTTTAACAAAACCTGCCTAAAATTGTGCATTTTGGGGAGGAAGAAAAAAGAAATTAAAATAAGTTTGATTATTTGATTGAGTCTTGATTGTGATATCTTAAACAAACTAGGAGCAATACCAGATGAGTTTGGTGTATCAAATGTGATTTGAGGAAAGTTAAATTCTAACAACAAAACAATGAAATCTTACACATTCCAAGAGTATTGAAAATAGGATAAATTAGAAGATAACTTACCAAAGACAGCTCCACAGATACTGTAAATGAGTGTTTGTTTTTCGCTGACTATATAGAGGTCTTCCATCTCCACTAAAAAGTATATAGTCAGCCTGATTTATGTTTTGAGCATTTGGGGAATCCAAGTAGGATGTCATCTTCTAGGCTACCAGAAAAGAGTTTTTGCTGTTAGCAATGAATTATGTTGGAAGAATTTTGTAAACCTTATTTTATTTCATGCTTTGAGACCAAACTTGCCCATTAGTCATTTTCCACTTTGACTGCCAGTTTTAGCATTCAAATCATCTATGATAAATATAATATCTTTTTTGGTGTTATTTACAGAAGGTGTTTCAGATTCTCATAAAACCGGTCAACTTCCACAGTAACCATTTGAAATGTCAAGACTCGCTTCAACGAGTCACAAAATATGATGATTAAATGGCTGAAAAAATGGAGTTACATATATTAAGTCTGTAATGTATTTTTCTTGGTATACTTGCTTTTCTCTGAGATATGACAATCTCAGCAGTGGCATATATAGGTTTTGAGGGTGAGTAGACTTGCCCCCGTAAAAGTTAAAGGAGAAGTGCAATGATCGATATTCTGTCTTCTCCTGCAATTTTAGTCTTTTTTTTGATTTGTCAGAACTCAGTGTTATGAGTGTTGCCACTTCAATAGGGATCCAGCTTCCTCCTCTTTGATGTCTGCATTTGGAGAATAAACTTATATTACTGTAATGCTGAATGGCTTGCAATGGAATCTAATTAAGGTGATGCTCTATATATATATATATATATATATATATATATATATATATATATATATATATATATGTATATATATTTTTTTTTAGGTAGGAAATGAGCATTACTTTTGAGATTGTTTTATTAACTCTGAAGGCTACTCCATTTCTTCTGCAAGATTCATGTTAGTAGAAGATCTAACTATTATCGAATGTAAAATGACCCACTCCAGTCCATTTTGATTTACTAATTTTCAACATGTCAATGTTTATTCTTTTTATCTCTTGCTTAACCACATTAAGTTTATTTTGGTTCATTGTCATTACACTCCAAGTTCCATTGGAGTGTAGTTTTTGCAGCATCAGACTTTCCTCTTGTATCTGAGCACTAAAGCAGAAGGACACCCTTTCATTTTCAATCCATGTATGTCATAACTTTTAGTACCACGTACACTTGTTCTTTGCTCTTCTCTAGTGGTATATTGGACACCTTTAGCCCTGAGGGTCTTATCTTCCAATGTTAATTTAACTGGTTTTCTTGGCAATAAGACTGGAGTGGATGTCTTTTGATCTGTCTGTCATGATGCCTCTCACCTGGGTAAGCCTACATACAATATTTCACAGCTTTAATGAGATGCAACCCTTAATTATCTCTCTCACCAGTACCAGACCACTGAGATTTAATGACAAATTAATGTTAAATACCTCTAAATCCTGCACTCATGTCAGTGATTCACTATTTTCCAACTACATAGCAAAAACTTGGAACTCGCTCCCTCCTGCCTAAACCCTAAAACCCCCTCTAACAAAGTTTAAAATTGCAGCAAAACATTATTTCACCAACCACTGGTTATGTACCTGCACTTGCCCAGGTTATTCTCCCTCAGCATACCTCTCTAAGCAGCTCCTTGCTTTTATATATATATATATATTTTTTTTTTTTTTCTCTCCTCATTTCTACTGACATCTCTACTCACATAGTATACTACTTCCTTTTCCTTATTTCCTAACTTAATGCAATTTTTTTCTCTTGTTATCTTTGTATATATTCTTTATTATTTTAGCTGTTAGTATTCTACTTATTAATTGTATTTGTTTAGTATATACTGTATTTCTGGAGCTTTTCTCCACTGAAAATGGATATGGATCCAGTTGGACTTTCCCGGTTAACAAATGTAAAATAAATAAATAAATAAAATAAATAAATATGCAAGGCCCTTTGCCACAAAATATAATGGCCAAGTAGAGGAAGGGGTTGACAATTACAGTAGGTCTATTTTTAGATAAATGTATGCAACCAATTAACGCTTAATTTCACAATATACTAGGGGGAAAAGTCATTCAGTAAGTACTGCTGTTTTGGTGACACCTTTATTTACTGTGTGGGAGAAGTAACTGGAATCTTGATTTAGTTAATAAAGTGGAAAAAGCTGTCTTAAGGAGCTGAAAGAAGAAAAGGATGTTATGCATAGACAAAGCAATAACAAGTCACACACAAATTATATCATGTATATTGAATTAATGGGCAGTACAGAAGATGTGAGATTTTTGGAGAACAGGTTAGTATGCAGATGTATAACTTTAAAAAAATGGTCAGCTAGACATTTTATGTAACAAAAAATGGAAGTGTTACCAAGAAAAATGTGGGAGGATGAGGAATGTTGATGGACAGAGTGAGTTTGCTGACTGAATATGTGTTAGGATGGTTTAAGGAAGCTAAGAAATTCATCAAGGAAATCCTTGAGGTAAAATGAACAACAGTAGTAGAGAAATCTATAACAGTTAAAGGCAGTGGGGAAAGGTTGTGAGGAGTAGAAAGTTATAATCCTGTTGTAATACCAGTTAGGGAAAGAATTAAAAAAAAACAGCCTTGGAGTTTTGAATTGAAACCATGACCTCTTTTCTTTTGTAAGTAATCTGAAAGGAGAGCATATATATGTGATGACCCTTTAAAATATCAACTAAAATGCAAAGGTTCAATAAATGGGTGAGTTGCTGAAGTCCGGAGCAAATCTTCACAGCTGTAGAAAAGTTTACCACAAAAACAGTATAGAAATAGTAGAAGTAAGAGCAGTGTAGCAATGACAGAAAAGGGTATTTATAAATCATAAGAAGACTAAAGGCATGTTAGAACTAGAAGAGGAAAAAAATAAAGAGAGTTAATGAAGTTAATTAGGAAATGTTAATATCAGCTCTGTCAGAGAATGGATTCATGAGCTATGAGGGTCTTAACTATAATATTTAATTAAATGATAACCATTTTAAGGAGATAAGCAGAGTAGATTGTGTTAATATTTTTAATTTCATTAATTTTATTAAGTAACTGGAGGTTGAATAGGGACTCTACAGTGATGGTTAGAATATTGTTGACAAAGATTAAGAAGTTATCATAGGTTCATAGGTAGGTACTAGGCTATTGGCCCTAGGGCCTATACAAGCGTAGCCAAAAAGGTACCCCGGCTTTCGCCACCCAAGAAAATTATTTTCCTGCACCCCTGTCAAGCAGAACCACAGAAATGATCCCTGGGGTGAATTTCCTATTACCCATCCAATCATCAAGATTTTTCTTGAAGAGTGCTAATGAGGAGCTCTGTTCGATTTAATTCATGAGTAGAAGTTTGGAAGGTTTAATAAAAAAAGAAAATCTTGGGAACTTGTAGAGTTTGGAAAAAGGAATAGTTAAATGGGGAATGCAGGCATTAAATAAATATAAAGCCTTAAGACAAAATCAGGGGAAAATGGTTTCCATAAATTGAGAAGTTATGGATTCCTTAGGTTGGTAACCTAATTTCCTGAAGATTTTTATCGGGGAAAGAGTTGCTTTGGAAAGAAAATTAACATCTAGAAAGGAATTGAGACAGAGGCATTCCATCATCTGTTTTTTGTTTGCCATCAGGTTAGAACTAGTAAATGGGGAAATACCACAAAATTTAAGAATTAGAGGGATTCCTGTTAATGAGAATCCTTAAAACCAGCAGTTTACCCCTTGCAGTTACCATTTCCTGTTCATAGACTGCCCTATCACTAAGGTTTTTCACTACCAGAAACATCACTATGGCCATGTTGCATGCTAATGAGGCAATCCAAGGGAGAGTCTAATGCTAATTAGCCTTGTGCTCTTCCCAGAAATGTCAGTAGGTCCCAATTTACACTGCCTGGCCATTCACAGAACATAATCAACCAAAAATAAAGTCTCCACAGCAACCAAAGCTCATTTAACACAAGAATAAAATGTAAAATATAACAGAAGAATGACCAGCACAGCTGAACTGAAAGTAATAATTTATTAAACACAGTTTAAGCACAGTAAGCACTTTTGTGCATAAGCACTTATTCAGACTGAATACCCATAAAACACAAACCTTCTTAAATATACATACATAATTAAAACCATCAAATAAAACAAGTAAAACCTATAAAACAATTAGTTACCATAGGAACAATCTAATGCTTAATCTTAAGTGTCTTCAAATAAGATCTAAGTGAAATATTTTCTTTCAAGCCGAACTCCCTGTCTGCTTGTAAATTGATAATCCATTTCAACTCATTATTTTCAGTTTTATTAATCATACAGCCACCTGTAATACTCTTACTTGTTAACTGAAGTACCTTAAATAAAAACTATGATCAGCATTAGATTAAAGAAGTGATTATGCATGAAAGCGGTTACTGTGTTTAATAAATTATTACTTTTAGTTCAGCTGTGCTGGTCACCCTTCTCTTATATTTTATGTTTTGTTCTTGTGTTGAATGACCTTTGGTTGCAGTGGATACTTTATTTTTCCTTGCTTCTGTTGTGTTTGCACTGTAACTCATGGCTGAAGGTGGTCAACAAGTTATTGAGCTTGGCTATACCCTAAAGACAGTTACACAGTTGGATCTTCTTAAAAAGAAATTCTGTACAGAAGGTAACCCACTCCTTTCTTGTGACTTTGAGAAAGCAGGAGAAGATTGTGAGGTTGATAATGCTGATATGATCTCATCTAATATTTCTCTGAGAAATTTTGAGAAAAGCTTTCTAAGTTAAAAAGATTACAATGGTTGAGATTGCATCTCGAGGCATGCCTCCATTACAAGGTTATGCCAAGAGGTTTGTGTGTTTTTTACATGGCGACTTATGCTGATCAATATCTTAATTTACTGAAGCTTTGGCAGGCATTGAATATCGAACTTAGTTTTAACTATATAAAATTGTTGATCAATTTCTTTAAGTAAAAGAGACTGACCTACGAATCAAAGTAGAAACCACATTTAAAGACTTATGTGATAAATTTTCTGCAGATTTATTTTTGAAGAAGACTGAAGAAATGTTAACTACAATTGGCAATTATTATTCTAATTTGCAGCAGCAAAAATGTAAAAAATTAGAAAGGGACAATGAAGATTTCAAAAAAGGGCATATTTTTGTTTGGCCCTAGTACTCATTTACGAGGAACACTAATACCTCTAATATGCAGGTTAATACAGTGGGTGTTTCTTCAACAAAAGAAATGGCTTCCAGTAATGCAGCTGATGACTAGAAAGAGGTCTCTGATAATAGTATGAATGGTGACTTAATTAAGAATGATGTACAGGTGCAAAAAGGATCACAACTTGATTTGGGAATATGAAGTAAGAATTCAATGGTTGTGGTCTTTTAAACTCCAACAACTTCCCCACTCTTCCACTTCCAATGAGAAAGCAGCAGTTGCCAGGCAACAAGCATTTGACCAGCAGAGGAAACAGGAAGAGATGACAGTCAATAGTGCAAGAAGGAATTATATACAGCCAAAAATGAGGTCGCCAGATGCAACGTTAGCCTTCAATATTTCTTCATTTAATCTTAAATTACCCCTTTGCTCTTAAATGTATTGGACAAGGGGTTATCTTTCATACCAACGACAGGAGCAGATTTCTTTGATGTATGTTTGGGATTGCAAATGTTTGGAAGGGACACTATGCTCAAGTCACTGTTTCGTAATGATTTTACTTGTGGTATTAAATACAAGAAGCCAAGCTCTTTTAACCCACCATTGTAACCAGCCCTAGAATCTTTTATTTGAGTCTGTGAGGCTGAATTGCAACAAATATTACAATGCTCCAATTGAGGAGGTAAGTGTTAATATGTGACTATAATAGAATTACACTCAAGATTCTATACATATCTGTCCAGCAGATAAAGGTGGATTGTTGGTTGTAATAGATACTGAATTTTATATTGACAGTATGTGAAACATTTAGCTGATGCTAAGACTTACAGTCGTATAGACTCAGAAAGAATGACTTCTGTTATTAAAAAGGTTCAAGGAGAATTTTATGATCTTTTAATGACTGGTCTAATGTCACATGATTTATATAAATATTTTTTGATAGATAATCCAGTGACACTGGGATAAATGGGCTCCCCAAGATTCATAAAAATAGTTTAGAACCCCCATGAGGCCAATTGTTACAAGACAAGGTTGTTTAACTGAAACAATTTCTATTTATGTAGAGGACAAACTCAAACTGGTGCTTGAAAAAGCACCAACTGTGTTAAGATTCACAGAAGATTTTTTTGAATAAGCTGTATGAAAGTGTTGAAATGCTAAATGACTACTCTGATTTAATTTTGTTTACAATGGATATAGCTACACTTTTTACTGTTCTACCCAATGAGTGTGGGTTGGATGCCATTAGAAGTTTTTTTTCCATAAGAATAGCAATTCTCTATATAATCAAATTGTACTAATTTGCGCTTTATTAGAAATGGTATTAGAAAACAATGTTTTTACTTTTAATGATAATTTTTTTCTGTAGACTCTTGGTGTAACTATGGGCGCAGCATATGCCAATAGCTATACAAATATGGTACTGGCCTTTTGGGAGGCAGAGTATATATTTGCCAATAATAACTATTTAGAAAATATTGTATGTTATAATAGATATGTGGATGATGTCTTTATTCTATAGCAGGGTACCCCAGAATTGCTTAATTCTTTTGTGTGCTGGCTCAATAGCACTATGGAGTTTCTTAGATTCACTATGTGTGTTTCAAATACATCCATTGACGTTTTGGATGTTCATATCTCAAAAAATCTTATTGGGGGTTTGGAAACAGAAATATTTAGGAAGTTATGCTGGAAAAATAGTAAATGACATAGGAGCAGCATGCATTCAAATTACACATATTGTAACATGTTAAAAGGAAAATGTTTAAGAACCTTGAGATTATACACTGGTAATATAAAGCTGAATGAAAAATATGAATCTCTTAGTAATGAATTTTACAAGAGAGGTTATGGATGCAAGGAGGTTGGTGATACTTTACATCATGTTAAGGGGTTGTGACAAACACAAGGGAGACTTTATTATTCAGATAGTATGAATAAGAGTAATAATAGATCATATCAGGCTTCTAGTTGCTTACAAACTGGATTTACTTATTCTAATAATATTAATGATGTATGCAGCATCATTAAAAGAAATTGGTCATTATTATTGGCTGATGAAGGTATAAAAAAGATTGTAGGGGAGCAACCCAAGTTTTAAGTATGTAAAAAAATCTGAAACACAGGCTCTGCTATAAGAATAACTTTATGATTGAGCCACGTGTTTTATCAGCAAGAATTGCCACATACCCCTGTCATTGTTGCAAAGCCTGTAACATTTCCGACACTCCCTATTTTATACACCCTACTACTAATATCAGATATGAATTTAAATGTTATGCAGATTGCAAGAGTAGGAATTTAGTGCATTTGGCAACCTACAAAAAATGTTCCTGTTTTTATGTAGGCATGACTAGTCAGAGCTTGAATGAAAGAGTTTTGGCACACATAGGTGAAATAAGAGCAGATGTTAATACAAATGCACTGAACAAGCATATTAAATCTAACGCTGATCATAGTTTTTTATTTGAGGTACTTCAGTTAACAAGTAAGAGTTTTAGAGGTGGATGTATTGTTACTAAAACTGAAAATAATGAGTTGAAATGGATTGTCACTTTACAAGCAGACAGGGAGTTTGGCTTGAAGGAAAATACTTCACTTAGACCTTGTTTGAAGATACATAAGATTAAGCATTAGATCGTTGCTATGGTAACTAATTATTTTGTAGGTTTTACTTGTTTTATTTGATGGTTTTAATTATGTAACTGTATTTAAGAAGGTTTGTGAAGGTTTGGTTTGTGAAAAGAGTCATGGAAGAGCTCTCCGATCTTATAGCCCAGGCAGGTATGACCCCAGCTCTGAGTAGCATTCTGCCATCGCCCAGAATGATACCACAGTACAAGGACAAATGATTGACTTCAGCAATTGGCTAAGCTGCTGGTGTCATTCTAAGGGGATCCAGTATCTTTCTGCTTGGGATGACATGGTCGACAGACCACGATGCTTTGCCACAGATGGCCTGCACCTGCCACCCCTGGGATTCCAGATACTGTCTAAGGCTCTTGCTGCCCCTATAGTGCCTTTTTTAGGCAGGGTTCAGATAACAAATTCACCGCCATAACAGGAATAGGCAATCAAAAACTGAGGGTAATGCTACTCAATGCTAGAAGACTAAATCTCAAAATGGAGAACATCGATATCTGTGCAGTGACTGAGACCTGGTTCAAGGCTCCAGAGAGCACCCCTACACTACCAGGCTATAACTCATACCACACTTTTCGGCCATGTAACCTGGACCAAAACACCAAAGGTGGAGGTGTGTCCATATTCATTAAGGATATCCACACCTCCAGGCTAGCTGATCAGCATAATGCGTCTGAGTTTATCCAAGTGCAACTAACTCTGGGCAAAACTGCAATCCAAATTGTAGCTTGCTACAGATCCCCCACCATGCCCCAGGATTTTCACTCCTCTTTTCTTGATGTACTGGAAAATATTAGGGTTCAACCAAACACCCTAATAATGGGTGATTTAAACTACCCCACCATTAACTGGGAAAACTACTCATGTACCAACTCCTTAGCTCAACGCTTTCTGGAATTCATAAACTCCAATGCCCTAGATCAACTTATCCACACCCCCACCAGAGGCAACAATATCCTAAACCTAGTCATTACCAACATGAGTGACTGGTGTTCCACACCTGAAGTCAACTCCTCGTTGGTCCAATCCGACCATAAGCTTATCACCCTTGATATCCACATCCCGCCCCCACCCCCCATTAAAGAAACCACAGTAAAAAATTTCTCCAAAGCCAACTTCATGCTTCTTAAGACAGAAGTGGTGAACTTCATGACACCCATGCAGATGGACAATACAGTTACATCTGCTGAATCCTACACAAATGCACTCTATAAGCACTTACACGAGTGCCTGGATCGTGCTATCCCAAACAGAACCAATACACTATCCTCCAAAAAAAGAAGCCAATCTGGTGGTCCACTGCCATAAATAAACTGTACAACAGAAGGAAGAAACTGTTGCAAAAGAGAGTAAAATCCCCATGAGTGGAGGAGCTCCCTGGTCAGCCTCAGTAAGAAGCTGAGATCTCTTATAAGATCCTACAAAGCTAGCTACGAAAACAAAATCACCACTAAATCTAAGGACAACCACAAAGCATTCTATAGCTATGTCAAGAATCTAGATGGCAATACCCAGATCTGCTCTGAGTTACAGCACAAAGGCATGAAAATTACAGAACCAACTGATATTGCCAGCATCCTGGCAGATCGGTTCAGTGCTAACTTTACCCCCCTCTCACCCCCTAAAGGGCCCATATCTATACAGGAAGAATGCAGAGTCCCTGTAATCACAACTACGCAGGTAAAAGTTGCACTCTCTAAAGCCAAAAACACAGCATCCGTTGGACCGGACAACATTCCAGGCTGCGTTTTACACGAACTTCAGAACGAACTGGCTCCCCCCTTAAGCACCATGTTCAATAATAGCCTCGCATCAGGCTTTGTGCCCACTGAATGGCACACAGCAACAGTTATCCCACTCCACAAAGGGGGAGCCACCACTGATCCCGGGAACTATCGACCTATTAGCCTGACAAGACTGGTTTGCAAGGCCATGGAATGTATCATAATGGAACTCATAAACAAAGACATTGGTAACCTCCAAACTCTGGATCCCACCCAGTTCGGGTTTGTGAAAGGCAGATCATGCCTCCTGAACCTGATTGACTTCTTTGAGGCAGTCAACAAAGCCGTGGATGAGGGTAAGGTGGTTCACACAGCCTATCTTGACCTCGCCAAGGCTTTCGACACCATCCCCCATTCTGGAATTATAGCTAAACTCACTAAACTAGGTATAAATCCCTACATCACAAGATGGGTTGCCAACTGGCTCACTGACAGAACCCACACTGTAAAAGTTGCAGACTCCAAATCTGACCTCAAAGCAGTGACAAGTGGAGTACCACAGGGTTCTGTCCTGGGACCTCTCCTGTTTGGTATCTACTTCTCTATAGTACAGGCTAACACAGAAGGCCTCTGGCTAATGAAGTTCACAGATGACTGCAAGCTAGGAGCCACAGTCAAGTCCCCAAATGATGTGGACATCCTACAGAAGGGCCTCACTGAGACAGATGCCTGGTGTCAGAGCCATGGCCTCAAGCTCAATGCCAAAAAGTGCAGTGTCATCCCCTTTGGTAAAAACTCTGTACCCATGAACTACCACATCAGCAGCAATCTACTTAACACCGAATGCGTGATAAGAGACCTTGGGATCCAGGTGGACAGTAGTCCCTCCTTTGATAGTCACATCGCCACAGTAGTCAGGAAGTCCTTCTACGTGGCACACCTCATCATAAAAGTGTCCTCATCCCGAAAAAAAGAGGTCATTGTTCCCCTCTACTCATCACTAATGAGACCCATTATAGAGTACAAAGCCCCTTTTGGAATGTACCTCACAAGACATCTGCAGCAGCTGGAAAGGCCACAGAAGTACCTCACAAAGAGGATTACTGGCCTCAAACAAATGTCCTACACTGACCACCTCAAAAAACTCCAGCTTTACTCCATAGCATATCTCCTACTCCGAGGTGATCTCTGCCTAACATATAAAGCTATGTCAAACCCAGAACTGTTGGACATGCTACACCTAAAGAAATCCCAATCCCTCCAAGCTACACGCTCTAGGGACCTAAACCTTGTCACCACAATAAACAGGACACACTGGAGGGATAGATTCCTGTCCCAGAGACGTCCTATACTCTGGAACAAGCTACCCATCTATGTCAAGCAAAGTTCTTCATTAGCACTCTTCAAGAAAAATCTTGATGAGTGGATGGGAAATAGGAAATACACCCCGGGGATCACTTCTGTGTCTCTGCTGGAGAGTAGCACAGGAAAATAACTTACTAGGGTGGTTAAGCTATGGAACCTTGCTGGCTAGGCTTACGTAGGCCCTTGGGCCGATAGCCTAGTACCTACCTATTAACCTATGATTCTATGGGTATTCAGTCTGAAGAAGTGCTTTTGCATGGAAGTGCTTTCTGTGTTTAAACAGTGTTTAATAAGTTATTACTTTTAGTTCAGCTGCACTGGTCGCTCTTCTCTTATATTGTACATTTAATTCAGAGGACATATCAGCTGTGTAAATTTCCATAAGTGGAGAAAGAAGTAAGCATCATCTAAAGATGACAGTCATCCATTTTTCCAATGGAAGCAGTCATGGTGCAGGAAGTTGTGGTGATGAGGTGTGTTTGTGTGTGTGTGTGTGTGTGTGTGTGTGTGTGTGTGTGTGTGTGTGTGTGTGTGTGTCTGTCTGTGTGTCAGTGTGTGTATCTGCCTGGGTGGTCACACTAGGGGGGTTAGGTATGGAGTTTAGAGTTTAGATGGTGTGTATGTGTATGTGCTTGTGAGAGAAAGAGAGAATGTGTGTGTGTGTGTGTGTGTGTGTGTGTGTGTGTGTGTGTGTGTGTGTGTGTGCTCGTGCATGTGAATGGTGAGTATGTCCATACATACAATTCACTGTGGGGGGCATGTTTTATATTGATTGTTTTTGTGTGTGTCTGTGTGTGTGTGTGTGTGTGTGTGTGTGTGTGTGTGTGTGTGTGTGTGTGTGTGTGTGTGTGTGTGTGTGTGTGTGCTCGTGCATGTGAATGGTGAGTATGTCCATACATACAATTCACTGTGGGGGGCATGTTTTATATTGATTGTTTTTTTTGTGTGTGTGTGTGTGTGTGTGTGTGTGTGTGTGTGTGTGTGTGTGTGTGTGTGTGTGTGTGTAGGTGTCTCTGTATCTTTGTGTGGGTCCAGTACGTAAACTCTAATGAAATCCCGCTATATTAGAATATGGAATATCAAAATATTCAATGTTCACAATGCCAAATCTGGGATGTGCGACTTTTTTTTTTTTAATTCTTCCACCTTTGTGCAACTCTTATTTTTTTAATCCCTACACCTTTGTTTGACTTTGTGTTGTGAACCTCCACCTTTTCCATATGCATCTGTAGTAAATCCACTTTTCACCTAGTATTACCATTTATTCCGGTATGTGTTTTAACTCCAAAACAAAATAATAGTGCAAACGTTTCATATGCCATAGATAAGCTCATTCACATAGCTTGCTGCAGAACAGCAAGGGTCCATATTAGAAGACCGAAAGTTTAAAACAGCAAATGCTCTAAAGAGCAAAAATGCCGGACCTTGAAGTGTTTTTATTGAGTTCGCAGTACTGTGAAGATCGGAATATTTGCCCTTTCCTCACTGTAGTGTGATCTTGGAATTGGAATATATAGTTTGTGGGGGGTGTGGGGGGGTGCAGGCCCCAGAATAATGATTTCGAGGACCGGCATTTTCGCTCTTCAGAGAGTTCATGATTTTAAACTTTCGATCTTCTAATATACACACGAACAGCACTAGTCACCGCATACCTTACAATTGTAGAATTCTAGCAATTGCCTATAGAAAAGCAGGGGTAATGTATTCCTCCTTGTTCTGCAAAATGTGCTGAAAATGGTTGTGCCTTCATAGAATCCACCTCCATTTAGGTGACGGTGGACACCCATTGGATAAAGTGCTTCTGATTTGATCAACCCTATCCTGCTCTGTTGCTAATGTGGACATCAAAGCAGATAGGTCTGTTACTCTGGTACCTAGCAAGCACTTTAAGCAGCGATGCCATGCCTCAGCTGAGTTCTGTGTGCAAGGTAAAAACAATGAATTAAGGTCGAACACTTTCCAAAAGTTCACAAGGAATAAAGGGGGAAATCTGCTATATGCTGTGGTACATGTAGCAAACTTCCTCCATTTACCTAATATATACCAGTCAGCAAAGTACTGCATTAACTCCCTACCCTCTGCTGGAAATTACCCTTTTAAGGTTTGAAATACTTCCAAAACCTCTTCCTCTGGAAGGAATGCTAAGGCAATTAGGGACTTCACAGCCAGCTGAAACCTCATGTTGCTGTGGTATAGAGAGGCTATACCTAATTGTTGAACCTTCCTCCATATATTCCTACTGAAGTGGAAAAGGCAGCCCTTAGAGGTCACTCCTGCAAGGCTCCCCTGAATACTTTTTATTGCAGCAACCTCAAAGTCACATAACACATACTATAAACTGGTGTTTAAGCCATAGCCCGACATGAGATGAAATACACAATGCCATATTTAATTATATGCTTTTAAAGACTTTTTAGTCATTAGTAAAATAGTGGTACAGATTTACTATACCCTCCACATTTTATAAGACCATGTATGCTGTACAGTTGATGGCATATAATACCCTTATAAAAAAGGTGCCATTCATTAGCCATATAGTGTCTGTGCTTAGGTCATGTAAATTCATCTCAGTCATGAATACTATCACACTGTTTTCACCAGTATCATCTGTTACTCTTTTCTGTATGAACAGTCCTGTTTTGAAGGGATAGTCATCTATGTTTGGTGTTTGAAGTGTGACATCTGGATTGCCTTTACTTGAACTATGTTTTCCCCTGACCCGTCCCACCAGTTGTAGTAAGGCATGCCTATTTGGAAGATCAGGTATTACATCTAAACTGGTAGACGCTAATGTGTCTTTCGACTAACAGACAAGGTGGGTTCCGAGACACTGCCACTCTGCTTCAGCTCACTACATAGGGTATACTTTTCCTGTGCGTAAGGGTCACCAGTATGATTGTGAAAGGCAGACTTTAACAACTCTTAACCAGAAGGTATGGTTAAGGTTATTAACCTACCTTTACATTTTAACACTGACTCCATTTGTAGCACCAGTACTTTTTTGGATGCAGATTTTTTTTCAAGGTAGAATATGTATCCATCTATAATCAGAACTTGCTTCAGTTTCTGTGATATTGTAGTTTGGTATATGGTACCCTTTATTCCTGGTGGGGGATAAGTCGTAGAAGCCATGCTTAGATACTACAACGTGCAGTCTTTGACATGCATAGTCTGTATTTATATCCTGTTCTCGGGATTATGATGCTTCTGGATACTGAAAACGCGGGATTTCATTCATTCGGTATTGTGGACTCGAAATACTGAATTTCGGGATTTCAGTATTTTGAGTTTACGTAGTGGACCCCTTTGCATGCATGTATGTATGTAAGTGAGTGTAGGGAGAGTGCCTTTTCCAATCCATGAGCTACCAGGATAAACTCTATCTTGTCACAGGTCTGAAAGCACTAGTGTAAAACAAAGAAGATTCAAAGATATGTTAATGAGATCTTCTCTGAGGCCATACCTGCCTCTAAAGTTCATTTTCTCACAGTAGCATAAATCAACCTATCTTCAGTAGGTAATTAATGAAAGTGATGAGAATCTTTTTGAATCCTAGGGCATGTATTTTAAGTTTGACCAATTTGGAATATTTAGTGTTGTGTTTTTTAGCAGAAAAGGAAAAAAAAAAGTGCATTTAAATTGTGTGAAGAGCCAGTGTGTTGTAAATTACTAAGGAGAAGACAGAGAAGTTAAAGGAATGTGTAAGAAAATGGAAACCATGTTGGGATATGGACCAGAAATATAAAGCCCCATATATAAAACTGAAATTTAAAATGAAAAAGGTAAAAGTTAAAGTTAAAATATTTCAAAGGTAAGATTAACTAAGAAAGGGAAGACCAAGAGTGTAAAGCAGTAAGCTATACCAAAAAGCTTCTTTTTTAAGTTATTTTTCATTTATTGTGATTTAGAAACTAAATGTTATTACTGTATTTTATAATATTGTTGGGGGTGTAGGGTAAATCCTTTTTAAGAAAGTGTACCATATTTGCATAAGATAAATGGGGCTTAGGATTTCCAGAGCCAACTATAACAGCTTGTAGTTTAATTTATACCAGCAAATAATGAGGGTTTGAAAAGAATCCTGAGAAAAAATTTTAGAACAGAATGAAAGAAGGCATGAGCAAATAATAAATAAGTGGAATGAGGTGCAATTCGTTTATATACAACATGGTGTTCTGGATGCATAATATAACTTGAAAAATAAGCATTTATGCGTGGGCTCAAAAATGAAGGATTCATTAACAGGAAAATAGAGATAAAGACATAACTGGGGGGGAGTAACTGTGAAACAATTAAGTAAATCATTTGTGTGGTAATAATTGAGGAATGCCAACTAGAATATGAATGCTGATTGGCTAATGTTTCTTTATAAGTGGGTATGAATAGTAGTATAACTTTAAAACTGCTGTCCAAAGCAGATTTCTGAGTGAAGGATGTGAGAAGTAGGTAGGGGCCTTAGAACATTTATTCTCTGAATTTAAATATGCTCTTCATTCAGTAAAACTGGCTGATGGTCTTTGGCCACTGAAAAAAACTCAAATGTGGACGTGGAAATTGAGGCCTGTATATACTTTGGACTCATTCTGCATGCCATAAAATGTATCTTGTGGATTAATCTGTATTGTTTAACAATGCCTGTAAGATATTTTTGTCAGTCGATTAATTTCCATTGTTCACTGTTCACTTGGAATAGATTAATCTTAGTTATATCAGGATTAACAATGACCTCTGGAGCAATGAACTCATTTACCAGGTTGTCACAACTCAGTTTAAAAATACAGTGTTGACTTAATAATCTACATGAACATTCACTGCTACCTTTGTTCCAAATTGCATTCTGCACATAAGGCATCAAGACTACTTTAACAACAGTTGAAAGTAACACATTTCTCATAAAAGAAATGCAGTGAGTTACCTTTTATTAGGCACCTGACATCATTTCCTGAAGTCTTGGGATGCTAAAACGTGTTCTGAACATAATGTGTTTTAACTGTTTAAAAGTATTATCTGTGTCTATTGTCCATTTAGCTGTAAGGGGCATCTTCCCTTTTGTCTGATTTGCAACAGGGCATGCTACAGATGCAAAATGGGGCACCCATTTCTGATAGCACCAATTTGCCCCAAGAATGCTGTCACTTGCTTCTTCGTACCTGGAGCAAGCTAACTTTTCACAGTTTCTGGCTTGTCCATCTAGTGCCTGACCATTCCCCTTCCTATTCTATATCCTAAATATTTCACATCTGCCATGCCTAACTTGTTCATGAAAGTGTGCCTGTCAACCTGGCTTGTCTCAGAGAGTATAATACAGCCTGTGTGTTAGTTAGATGGGTGTCTCAGTCCTTAGACTATATTATGACATCATCTAGGTAAGTGGTAACATATTTGCCATGAAGCTTTATGACACTGTACTTTAATCATTCAAAAGTATCAAGAGTACCATGTAGCCCAGAAGGAAGGGCAGTTTACTAGAATAACTATCTGGAGTTGAAAAGTCTGTTATTTTCTTGGCTTTAGTTGCTAGAGGTATTCGCTAGTACCGCTTTATCAGATCTAATGTGATCAGGAATTGTGCCTTCCCCAGTCTTTGTACTACTCACCTACTCAAGGCATTGGTACCTGCCACATTCTGAAATGCTGTTCAGCTTCCTAAAAATCATTACAGAACCCAATTGTTCCATCAGGCTTTTGGGAGTAACCATATGGGGCTGTTCTATTTATTTTTGACTTGTTGTTAATCTCATATTAATAAGCATTTTTGTACTTCCTCTTGCACTGGTTTCTCTATGACCCTGGTATTCTGTAAATCATTAACTTTCCTTGGCATGGATTTTAATGTTTGGTTAAAATGCTCCACTAACCCATCTGTCTATAGTTTGGAACACAGATGTTTTTAATTGCTTTACCTTAAATTAACACAGGTGATGCATTATTGTGGATATAAATGGAGTCCTGCCAGTCAGTTAGTATTTCTTAGCTATCCCTACTCTGGAAAATAATCAAGTTTAATTCCCTAGCTATAGACTTAGCATCAGCCTTACAACTTTACATGGTGGGGAATAACTTCAAGGTACTTAGTTACATAGTCCAAAATAACCAACATTTATTGAAATCTGTTGCTGGATTTTGCCAATGGCCCAACAGTGTCCATAGCAATATGATGAAATGGCACCTCTATGATAACATAGGGATCAAAGGGTTTTTAAATCCTAGATGAGGGGTTTGTATTTTGGCATTCAAATTGTGTAGTACAAAAGCTCTATTTATTTATTTATTCCTGGCTACTGAAACCTTGCTATGATCTGTGCTTTAGTCTTGTCCATTCCTAGGTGTCCTCTTAGCATATAACCATGTGTTAAGTTCATCATTAGGATTCTGAAAGCCTTAGGCACTAATAGTTGCTATACTATTGCCTTCCAGGTAGACTGTCTGAAAGCTACAAACATGCAGTTATATTTAATAATGGACTGGATCAATGAGGCACAAAGTGATACAATGATGGTCTTGGAGTGTCTAGAGATATCCTTTATAATTATATGATAATATGCTTTCCTGAATTTAGTAGATTAACACAAGTTAAAGTTGCAGTTGTATCTGATATACTTTTTAGATCAATTAACCGAAAATGGCAAACAAAAAGGCAAATGACAAAGTAATTCACTCTGTAGGTTTTACTAAAATAAAATAACACTCAATAAACATGAAGCGCTTTTCGACTTGTTAAATACAAAGACTTCTTCAGATACTTTTTAGATCATTGAAGTGTGTCATTTTTCTATGATTTGATAATTTATTATAAAATCATAATTTATGTCCTTGTTGCCAAGTCTCATGATTCTGCATTACTAACATTAAAGGTGAAGCTGTTGCTATGTTACCAGGTATGTATTTTTTGTAAATCACCTTGGAGAAGTTCTGCATCATTTGTTAAAACAATTCTGATACCCAGTTTCTAGTCATAATCATATCAAATTTTACACATCCCTTGTCCCTCTTTTGCTTCTGAGAAGAACAGTCCGAAAAAGAAGTGGCCGTAAGAACCATGAGGAACACCACTGATAACCTCTATAAAGATTGACAGGTGACCCCTCCTGTGTGACTTGTGTTTAACCAGTGCTTTACCCAATGAATTATGCATTCATTGGCATTTAATGCTTTTGTTTTTTTCTGTTATTTCCTTAAATGGGCTAGTTTTAAATGCCTTGTCAAAATCGAGATAAGCAGCATGCATTGTCAGTCTTTTATCAAATGCTGTTTTTACTGCTACAATGGATGCCACAACATTTAAAGGGCAAAACCTCCCCTCTCGTATTGTCCAAAATTTAACAGTAGATTTCCGGTGTCATTTTGAATATGCTGTATTGTGATTCTGCCCATGACTTTACATCACATAAAAAGTACTACTAATTTACTAGAAATTTGTTTTACAGTTTTCATGCTGATCTTTCTATCATTATTTACAAATTGCAAAATTAAAAAAATAATAATAATAGTTAATCTTACAAACTGTGTGGTTTCTTTGAGTCTGTAACTGTGTAATACAGCCACAGTGTGTGTGTGTGTGTGTGTGTGTGTGTGTGTGTGTGTGTGTGTGTGTGTGTGTGTGTGTGTGTGTGTGTGTGTGTGTGTGCATGCGGGCACGTGTGTGTATATGTATGTGCATGTGTGCGTGTTTATAATAATACGTTTTTTAGAGATAAGTGATAAAGAGGGGATGTTAACTAGACTATAGTACTGATGCAAATGGACCCTTTTCAGGCACAGCCTGGGAGAGATGTCTGGTTAAGTGACCCAGCAAGGGTCACAAGGTAGATAAATGAAGGCTATAGGAATTAAACCCATGAATAGTACTGAGTATTGTTATATCAGCCATAGCTTAGCTTTAAACCTCTGCATCTGGCTGCCAGGCAGTTGCATCCAGCTGTCACTCATAATGCAGATGCAGAGGTGGTTCCATTACAGAACTGAATTCTTTCGGTCAGCGCTAATATGAACCTTATTTTTGTTACACTGTTGTGCATCCTTTCATATTCACACATGGCAACGTATCACTAACAGCTTAATGTAAATGTGTGAACATACGTATCTTTTATAATAGCTTTATTAAATATTTTGACAGATGAGTAAAGGAGGTCATGGGAATAATGGGTAAACATGATGGGAAGAAAAACAAGAAGTCCTAAATATGATGTTAAAGTAATAATTTAAAAAGGGATTAGCATACTGATAAACTATAGAATATTATACACATCAATATTTGTATGAGAAGAGCCAGGTAATAACAGAACAGTAATGCAGTTTAACAATATATATAGTCATATTTAGATAAAAAGACACATCCCTAGTTATAAGGTCAGATAGCTAAATGGAGGTCCAGATATTTGATAAATTACTTCTTGGTTAAAACTTGGAAAAAAAGGCATCCATTTTCTGAAGAGAGCAGGTCTTAGGTTCAGCTGATTTGAGTTCTACTCTTTGTACTATTTCTTGAGAAAGTCATGAAATTCTAATATGTAGTACAGGAGACAGCAATAACCTGTATTCAGTTTTCTTGTTCACATTATTTTGTCTCATAAGAAATATAGTTCTTAGATATTGTTATACTATTCGGTAATAGATACTTTGATAGCTTTCTCAAGCACATAATTAAATACTGAAAGGGCAGACATGAGTAAAGGATATTCAGCAAGGAGACAGGTTATGGAGTAAGCAAATGGGAATGTGAAGCTTATAGGTTCATAGGTTCATAGTTTTATACTAGGCTAATGACCAACAGGGTCTTTACAGGTCTAACAGTGCAACACAACCCAGTTTTGTTCCCGAGTTCCTTGGATGCTGATATGGTCTGGTATGTTAGTAAAGAGGTAGCTAAGGGTTATGTGTGGGTGGTATATTAGTTGATTAATTTACTTACTGTCAAACTCTGTACATCAGAGACATGGAGGCCACACCGGTGGCAATTTGTGATTTCCTATCCTATAATCAAGGTTTCTTTTGATTAGGGTCAGGGATGAACTTTACTTTACATATGTGAGGAGCTTATTCCATAATGCAAGGATCCTTTGAGACATGTATCTGCCCTTCCACCAGGTTCTATTTAGGTTGCAGGCAAAGTTCAGGTCCTTGGATCTAGTGTTTCTGGTGCTGATTGTTTTGCTGATATGCAAGAGATCAACCAGAGCTGGATCTGAGGATGCCTTATATACTAGGCATAGATCACCTCTCAGTAACCTGTGGGAGACTGAGTACAGAGATAGGGTCTTAAGACGATCTGTGTAGGACTGGATATTTATGCAGTAGATTCTCCTGGTGAGGAACCATTGAGGGCATTTCAACTGTTACAAGTGCCTGGTTAGATACATGCCAAAGGGGACATTGTACTAAATGATGGGTCTGATAAGGGTGGTTGGGTGGTACTATAACTTCCTTGGACCTGAATGACATACTCTTACTTATGAGCTGGGCTACATAGAATGGTTTTCTTAATATCTTAGCTACACGTTGGTCAAAAGCCAGATGACTACTATCAGGTCAACTCTTAGGGGTGTTTTATCAATGGAGTAATTTGCTTGGGTGGATCAGTTCCCTATGAGCACTATAATGCATTTCTTTGCATTGAGTTTTAATATGTGGTTTCAGCAAAACTCATTTATTTTTGTTAGACCCTCTTTTAGCCTGTTGCTGTTATGGGGGAAATCTATGATAGCTCCCAATTTATAGTCATCTATGAACTTAGTGAGTCAGAGGCCTCCGACATTAGCATTTACTTCTGAGAAGTTGATGCCAAACATCAATGGCCCCAGCATGGATACCTGGGGTACTCCTCTGGTGACTGGACTCCTGGTGGAGGTGGTCTCACAGATCCTGATTTATTGCATCCTATTTGTGAGCCAGTCAGCAATCCAGAAAATTATGCAGAGATTTATGCCTAGTTCTGAGAGTTTGTCAACAATACCTGTGGAGTATTGTATCAAACTCATTGGCCAGGTCAAGATTCACAGTATGCACTGCTTTTCCCTCATTCATAGCCTTGGTGACACTCTGTAAGAACTCTACCAGGCTAAGTAGGCAAGACCTCAAGACCTTTACTTAACAAAGCCAGACTGGGGTAGGTCTAGTGTCTGTAGATTGCCAATGTCTTTGTTGATCATTTCCATGAAAATTCATTCCATGGCTCTGTCAGACTGATGGGTCTGTAGTTCCTGAGGTTGGTGGATGGTCCACCATTATGAAGAGATATGATTGTTGAAACCCTCTATTCACCTGGCACATAACCCGTTTCGAGGCTGTCACCAGAGCTGTGGATGAGGGCAAGGTAGTTCACACAGCCTACCTAGATCTTGCCAAGGCCTTCAACACCATCCCTCACTCAGGAATCATAGATAGACTCACTAAACTAGGCATAAACCCCTATGTAATAAGATGGGTTGCCAACTGGCTCACTGATAGAACTCACATTGTGAAAGTAGCGGACTCCAAATCTGACTACCTACCAGTTACAAGTGGTGTCCCACAGGGATCAGTCCTAGGTCCTCTTCTGTTTAGCATCTACTTCTCTGAAGTCCAAGCCAACACAAAGGGACTCTAGCTGACCAAGTTCACAGATAATTGCAAACTGGGAGCCATTATTGATTCTCCACCTGATGTAGATATTCTACAAAAAGGCCTCACTGACACCAATGACTGGTGCCAGAACCATGGCCTTAAGCTCAATGCCAAAAAGTGCATTGTCACTCCCTTTGGGAAAAATTCAGTGCCCATGAACTACCACATAGGTGGTAGTCCACTAAACACTGAAGGTGTGATAAGAGACCTGGGGACACAGGTTGACAGCAATCTCTCCTTTGATAACCACATTGCCACTGTAGTCAGAAAGTCCTTCTATGTAGCACATCTCATTACAAAAGGTTTCTCATCTAGGAAGAAAGAGGTCATAATCCATCTTTACTTGTCCCTCATTAGACCTATTATAGAATATAATTCCCCATTTGCTATGTACCACACTAGACACCTACAACAGCTGGAAAGGCCACAGAAATACCTAACTAAGAGGATCTTAGGTCTTAGACACATGCCCTATTTGGACAGACTCAAAAAACTCCTGCTATACTCTGTCTCTTATTGCCTACTTAGAGGCAGTCCCTGCTTGACCTACAAAGCCATGTCTGACCCAAAGCTGCTAGATATGCTACACCTAAAGAAATCCTAATCCTTCCGTGCCACACGGTCCAGGGACCTTAACCTCATTACCACAATAAACAGAACATGCTGGAGGGACAGGTTTCTAACCCAGAGACTCCCCATACTCTGGAACAAACTTCCCATTCACGTCAAGCAGAGCACTTCACTGGCCCTCCTTAAGAGAAATCTTGACGAGTGGGTGGGCAATAGGAAGTTCACACCGGGGATCACTTCAGTGGCCTTGCTTGACAGGGGCACTGGGAACTAACTTTGGGTGGCATGATGCCAGGGAATCTTCTTGGGCTAGGCTTATATAGGCACCAGAGCCATTAGCTTAGTACACGTCTATGAACGTAAGAGTGCCTCAAGTGGTCCTGCTAGGTCATGTTTTAGGCTTTTTAAGAGGCAACCAGGGATATTGTCAGGGCCCACTGAAGCAGTGTTTTTGGCCATAGTGAGCACCATGAGGACCTGCTCCCTGTTGATAGTTGCGGGGGGATATGAAGGCATTTCACAGGGGTAGCTGGGGTAAAGTTAGAGCTAAATATATCCGCCAGTGGATATTGGCTGTGTCACCCTGGTCAGTGAAGGTTGTGCCATTTACCATCAGTTCTGCACACTGCTGAGTGTTACCATTAAGGTTCCTAATATAGCTGAAGAAGGCCTTGTGAATGTCCTAATACTGGAAGGTTATCCTGGTCTTGCAATTGGTCTTGTTGGGCTGTATTAGACCTCTTGGTTTCCAGTTTAGTTGAATTAGAATGTTCTTGTCTCTATGAGAGTTACTCTTTTTGATTTTGGCCATAACTTTTTTCTTTTGTTATATTCCCTGTTAAGGTAAAGATTCCACCAGTGGGCTTTGTTTTGATGTTAGATCTGGGCTTACCTCTGGTATGTAGCCTCAATGCAGCCTTTAACATGTTTGTCCAGGGATTCTGTAAATAATTGTGAATTTTGACAAACTGTCACTTAATAGGATGAGGTTTGCTTTAGAAAAGGTCTTAAATGCTATGGGTTTGGTTGAATTTTCCATGTTGATATTTATTTTGAGGAAGTCAGTTTTATAGTCCAACCTCACCAATGATGTCATCACATGGGGGTGTAGTGGGGGGTTGAGGGTGAAATACTCTCCTTTGTTGGTGACTACTAGGTCCAATATGTTTCATCCTATGGTTGGAGTGTGCACTATCTGGTCCAGGGTGTTTATATTGTTAAAGTCCAGGAAACATTATTCCTGTGAGTTAGAGGCAAATTATATTTTCCAGACTATAGAGGGGTTCTCCAATGAGTAAGCTATTTGGTTGGATGGTGAGCACCTCTAATAGGGCTAGGTAAGAGTTGTGAGCTTTATGAGTCATAGACGGTGACCTGTAGCTGGCTAGGGCATGGTAAGGAACCTTGTCTTTGGACACTTGGATATGGATAAACTCCAGGGCATCATCCTTTTTAACTAGCCTGGAGTTGTATTTGTTGTTAATGTCTATCAAGACACCTTCACCTTTATCCTCTGTCTGTGCTACTATTTTTTTTTCAGACACCTTTATTGAATTATCACTTGTGACATAGGCAATTTCCATTCATATAAAAGTAATCAAACTTTATTAACATAATGGTTTTTGCAATCAAATGTTTCTTTGAGCTCAGCACTTGTTCAGAACTCATTGTAAGCACTAAATTAGCTACAATTTACTACAGCACTCAACTTTCCTCACTTGTCTAGAGGAAAACAGTTTTAGTACTTAATAAATAAGCACCTATCCAGGCATCAAAAAACAAGGAACACCAGTCCAAAAAAAACAAATAAAACAATAAACTGGTGGATGAGGCTAGAACCAAGACGAACTGCAATAGCTTAGTGTAAAAAAAAATTTATTAACGCTTTCATCCGCAGACTTCCTGAGAAACATGACAGCAGTACAAACACCATTAATTTGGTATACCCAAAATACATAAAGGTGTTGAGAATCCACCATTTCATAATATAGTTTTAGCATCAGGAAGTTCAACTGAAGGGATTTCCCTATTTTTAGATTCAGTTTTGAATCCGCTTGTTCAGCAATTAGCTTCTTATATTAAGGATTCGCGGTCCTTTTTAGATGGTATTTGTTTTCTTGCAGTAACCAATTTTTACAATTGAACAATGAGGAATTTTATATGGCAGTAGTTGATGTTCAGGCTTTATATACTTCTATACCACAGATAGTGGGATTGGAATTTGTCACCAATTTCTTACACAAATATACTGTTTTAAATGATTCTAGTGTTAAAATGTACAACACTTTGTTGGAAATAATTGTTAGAAAACATTTTTTTTCTGTTCAATAATAAATATTATAAGCAGTTAAAAGGTGTGGCGAAGGGGGCTACGGTATGGGATGGTGGGAGATGGAAGTTTTAGTCAACCTAAGTTTTTTTTCCTAATGTATTATACTATCATAGGTTTATAGATGATCTGTTTTTCTCATTTGAGGACCAGTAAATTATTTCTGTTCCTTTCTTGAACAGTTGAACTCTAGTAGTTCTTTTTTAAAGTTTGTGGTGGGTGATGTTGGGCAGAAAGTGTGTTTTTTAGATGTCGAACTCAGCTGGCATTTGGATAAAAAAACAGTTTGTCAGCAAAATACACAGAAAGAACATCTATGTGAATAATTATGTACATTACAACAGCAATCACCCTTTATGTATGAAGCATAAAATCCCTAAGGGACAGATGATTAGGGCCTCTTGAATGGTAAGTGAGGAAGTTGATTTCCATCAAGAAATTATTTTCATCACTTCTTTATTTGTAGAAAGGGGATATCCTTTAGAAGTGTTGGATAAGATTAGTTTAAAAATAAAAAGTAGGAGAAAGAGAGATTTTCCACCTATTTTATCTCGAGGTCTACTAAGTAAAAACAATAATAATATAAGTAACAGCAATAATATTATAAATCATAATTCTGACAATAACAAGAATTTTTCTTTACAGATCAACAGTTCAGTTGTTCCAAGGTTAGCAGTTGAAATGAGAGTAGATAGCAGTGGGATTATTTCCACTGTGCAAAACAATTGAAAAATTATAGCCGGGAACAATGAACTGAAGTTGGTTTCAGGTTCTACCCCTCAGTTTGTACATAAAAAAGGTTTATATATAAAAAGTATGCTGGAGAGGGCTCAAGAGATCAGTCTTGGCGTTAAATCTATTAAATCTAATAAACCCAATGGCACTTATAAGTGTTATAATTGTAATAGTTGTAGGTATATACACGAGGGGCGTTATATTTGTTTAGATAAAGTGTTGCAAACTATCAGAATACCTGATAGATATTATTGCAACACTTGCAATGTGGTATTTATATTTTTGTGCTCTGGGTGTCCTGCATACCATATAGGGATGACCACTAGATGTCTCAGTACTAGGATAAGAGAGCATTATTATGCCATTAAAACTAAGGACATCAACAACGCACTGTTCAGGCATACACGTTCTTGTGAGACATTTAAAAAATTTTCGTTTTCTATTTTAGAACAAGTTTTAGATGATGGTGTGGGGGGTAATAATAAGAACAAAGTAGAAAGAAGGGAAACTCTATGGCAACTGAGATTAGGAGCAGACAGTTTTCCGGGTTTAAATTATTCCATTAACATTAAATGTTTTTTAAGTAATAGAAAATTGATGATTTAATTGTTTAATTGCTTAATTGTTATGTGTTAACGGTTTTACTATATAAATTAATGGTGTTTGTATTGCTGTTATGTTTCTGAGGATGTCTGTGGATGAAAGCATTAATAAAAAGTTTTTTACGCTAAGCTGTTACAGTTCGTCTTGGTTCTAACCTATCCAGGCATGTCTAAGTGTCAGCTCCCGGTGTTTTCTCCTGTCTACCTGATGAATCTGGGCATCTTGGGGCAGTACAGCAATTGCCTCATGTACACAGACAACCCTCTCCTCCTACTACCCAACACTACAACCTGTGAGAGATGCACTTATGTAGTCAAACTGGAAGCAAAGCTGTCTTCAGCCAAGACTGGACTAGACAGTCAAGAAGAGAAGGTAAACACTTACACCACACCACACTTATCACATAGTCCCTCAAAACCTACACCACCAAAACACACACATGGAAACACAAAACACACACCTACATTCACAGAGGCTCTCAATAAAAATCTGCCCAAGCAACAGGGACCTCCAAGGCAGAAACGCAAGCAACCTCCACCCCCCCCAACACAACCCAAATGACACATAGTCCACAAACTCAGTGTGCCACTCAACCACAGCCCATAAGGCATAAAAACGTACCAACACTCTAGTCATAGGTGACTCTATAGTCAGGCACACTGATATTCCACTCACCAGGCTAAACAAGGAGAAAGTTACTGTCAGCCTGTCAGGTGCCAGGATCCGCCACATAACGCATGCACTCAGGTCACTCCACAACAAGTACAAATATGACTCTGTCATTGTTCATATTGGTGTGAATGACCTGAGACGTACCTCCCTGGACTGCATGAAAAGAGACATGGAGCAGCTGTCTCATCTTGTAGCCCAGGCAGGTATGACCCTATCCCTGAGTAGCATCCTGCCATCACCCAGAATGATACCACAGTACAAGGACAAAATGATTGACTTCAACAATTGGCTAAGCTTCTGGTGTCATTATAAGGGGATCCAGTATCTGTCTGCCTGGGATGACATGATCGACAGACCACGATGCTTTGTCAAAGATGGCCTGCACCTGACCCCTTGGGATTCCAGATACTGGCTAATGCTCTTGCCACCCCTATAGTGCCTTTTTTAGACAAGGTTCAAATGACAAATTCACCACCGTAACATGTACAAGCAAGCAAAATCTGAGGATAATGCTACTCAATGCTAGAAGTCTAAATCTCAAAATGCACTCACTCAAGGCACTCCTTAAAATGGAGAACATCGACATCTGTGCAGTGACAGAGACCTGGTTCAAGGCTCCAGAGAGCACCCCTGCATTACCAGGATATAATTCATACCACACCATTCAGCCACCTAACCTGGACTGAAACACTAAAGGCGGATGCAGGTCCATATTGATTAAGGATATCCACATCTCCAGGCTAGTTGCACAGCATAATGCATCCGAGATTATCCAAGTGCAACTAACTCTGAGCAGGACCACAATCCAAATTGTAGCTTGCTACAGATACTCCACCATGCCCCAGGATTCCCACTCCTCATTTCTTGATACACTGGAAAATATTAGGGTACAACCTAACACTCTAATAATGGGCGATTCCAACTACCCCTCCATTAACTGGGAAAACTACTCATGTATCAACTCTTTTGCTCAACGTTTTCTGGGAATTCATAAATTCCAACAGCTTGGATCAACTTATCCACACCCTCACCAGGGGCAGCAATATCCTAGAACTGGTCATTACCAACATGGGCAACCAGTGTTCCAAACCAGAGGTCAATTCCTCATTGGTCAGATCCGACCACAAGCTAATCACCCTAGACATCTGCATTCTGCCCCCACCCCCATTAAGGAAACCACTGTAAAAAATTTCTCCAAAGCCAACTTCATGCTTCTTAAGACAGAAGTGGCAAACTTCACAACACCCATGCAGACAGACAATCGAGGTATGACTGCTGAATCCTACACAAATGCACTTTATAAGCACTTACATGAGTGCATGGATCATGCAATCCCTAACAGAAGCAAGATGCTATCCTCCAAAAAAAGGAAGCCAATCTGGTGGTTCCCTGCCATAAACAAACTCTACAACAGAAGAAAGAAACTGTTGCAAAAAAGAGTAAAATCCCATGATTGGAGGAACTCCCTTGTCAGCCTCAGTAAGAAGCTGAGATCCCTCATAAAATCCTCCAAAGCTAGTTATGAAAACAAAATCGCCACTGATTCTAAAGACAACTACAAAGCATTCTATAGTTATGTCAAGAATCTAAATGGCAACACTCAGATCTGCTCTGAGTTACAACACAATGGCACTAATTATACAGAACCAACTGATATTGCCAACATCCTGGCAGATAGGTTCAATGCTAACTTTACCCCCCCTCTCACCCCCTAAAGGGCCCATCTCTATACCGGAAGAATACAAAGTTCCTGTAATTACAGCTGCACAGGTAAAAACCACACTCTGCAAAGCCAAGAACACAGCATCCATGGGACCTGAGAACATCCCAGGCTGCGTTCTACATGAACTACAGAATGAACTAGCACCTCACCTAAGTACCATGTTCAATCATAGCCTTACCTCAGGCTTTGTACCCACTGAACGGTGCACAGTGATGGTTATCCCACTCCACAAAGGGGGAGCCACCACGGACCCCGGGAACTACCACCCCACTAGCCTGATGAGCCTTGTCTGCAACGCTATGGAACATATCATCATGGAACCTATAAACAATGACATTGGCAATCTCCAAACTCTGGACCCCACCCAGTTTGGGTTTGAAAAAGGCAGATCATGTCTCCTAAACCTGATAGACTTCTTTGAAGCAGTCACCAAAACCGTAGATGAGGGTAAGGTGGTTAACACAGCCTATCTAGATCTCGTCAAGGCTTTCGACACCATCCCCCACTTTGGAATTATAGATAAGCTCACTAAACTAGGTATAAATCCCTATGTCACAAGATGGGTTGCCAACTGGCTCACTGACAGAACCCACACTGTGAAAGTAGCAGACTCCAAATCCGACTTTAGACCAGTGACAAGTGGAGTACCACAGGGTTCAGTCCTGGGTCCTCTCCTGTTTGGTATCTACTTCTCTGAAGTACAGGCTAACATAGAAGGTCTTTGGCTAATGAAGTTCGCAGATGACTGCAAACTAGGAGCCATAAGCGAAACTCCTAACGATGTGGACATCCTACAAAAGGGCCTCATTGAGACAGATGCTTGCTGTCAAAGCCATTGCCTCAAGCTCAATGCCAGAAAGTGCATTGTCATCCCTTTTGGTAAAAACTCTGTACCCATGAACAACCACTTCCAAAGGTGTGTTAAGAGACCTTGGGACACAGGTGGACAGTAGTCTCTCCTTTAATTATCAGATAGCCACAGTAGTCAGGAAATCCTTCGACATTGCACACCTCATCACATAAGGTTTTTCATCCGGGAAAAAAGAGGTCATTGTTCTCCTCTACTTGTCACTCATTAGACCCATTATAGAATACAGCACCCCTTTTGGTATGTACCTCACAAGACATCTACAACTGGAAAGGCCACAGAAATACCTCACAAAGAGGATTACCGGCCTCAAACAGATGCCCTATGCAGACCGTCTCAAAAAACTCCAGCTTTACTCCCTTCGCATATCACCTACTCTGCCTAACATACAAAGCTATGTCAATCCCAGAGCTGTTGGACATGCTCCACTTAAAGAAATCCCAATCCCTCGGAGCTGCATGCCCTAGGGACCTAAACCTTGTCACCACAATAAACAGAACATGCTGCAGGAATAGATTCCTGTCCCAGAGACTTCCCATACTCTGGAACAAACTATCTATCTATATCAAACAAAGCTCCTCATTAGCCCTCTTCAAGAAAAGTCTTGATGATTGGATGGGAGATAGGAAATTCACCCCGGGGATTACTTCTGTGACTCTGCTCGACAGGGGCACAGGAAAATAATTTTCTTGTCTGGCGAAAGCCAGGGTACCTTTTTGGCTAGGCTTATATAGGCCCTAGGCTGATAGCCTAGTACTTACCTATGAACAAACATTATACTGTACTTCACATATATTGCTACATAACATATAACCTAATTGCTACTGTTGGTCTAATTCTGTAGAAGGCACTGTAGCCTTCCAGTGCCAAAGTATTTTCTGCATCTTTAAACCAAGTCTCAGTGACAGCACATATGTCAACATTCTGCAGAGTAAGGAAAGCTTGTAGGGTGTGCAGTTTCTTGTTTAGGCGCTGAGCATTGAGCAGTAACACCTTAAGGTTGCTTTGAGTTTTTTTTTTTTTTTGCTATGTTGGTAGTTTTGTTATTTTGACATTGCCTAAAAAAGGCTCAAAGGAGATGGATAACATTTTAGCCAACATCCGAAAGCCTGGGAGGACAGCTGCAGACCATAGTTGACCAAGCATCAATGTCTGTTAACCATTTCCTACCATGCTGATAGATGTTGGGTTCTCCTGGAGTGACTCCAAAAACAAATTCATTTATTAAAATCAATAATTTTCTGTTCATACTGTGGCAACATCCTTTGTGAAGGTAGAATGCTATCCATTGCAAGGCATTTACATATCTGTGACACATATTCAAAGAGATCCATAATATCTCTTTTCAAATAGTTCATTGAGGTACATCTCAGGTCATTTACACCCATGGGGACTATGATAGATTCATATTGTTACCTGTGGTGCAGTGACTTTAGGATGACAGTGCTATTGTGGACCTTGCTCCAGATAGGCAACTAATCATTCTCTTTTCCTTGTCCAGCCTTGTTACAGGGGCATCTGTGTATTGTACAATAAACCCCCCCCTTTGACAAGAGCCCTATGTACAGTGTTTGTTTGTCTTATGGGCTTTGTTCTTATGGATCATTAGGTGTTGGCTTATGTGTGGTGCTAGGTGCTGCTTTTGGTGTATGCTTTAGTGATTGCTGAGGGTGAATGTCATAGTTTGATGGCTTTCAAGGTCTTTGATGTATGGAGAGGTTTAAGTGCCCCAGCATAAAAATATCTATCTATGTGGTGAGCGGTATGTGTGAAGGATGTAGCATGTTTGTGTTCTTGACAATCTTGTTGGCAAGTGATATTTTTGCCTCCAAGAAAGTTAGATATGTACAGCTGTTGCATACTGTGTTAGTTTCTTTAAGGATTAATGTGTAGTCTAAGTACATAAAACTATTGCTATATTGTCTCAGGATGCCCATATCTACCAAGCTGGCAATACATACATTAGAAAATTGTAAATCCGTGTTGTCAAGACCTGTGTTAGGTCTGGGCTATTATGGTTTAAGGACTTGGTTTTACAGGAGTCACCTGAGTGGTGTGCAGGGTTAAAGCTAGTTGTTAGATAGTGCTATGATTGGATATTAGTGCTGTTTGATGTGCTAACTTGCTGCCCTAAGCTTAGCTCCATGCAAATCCTTTCTCGGTTAAAGTCCAAAGTACTAGCTTTATAGATTTGCTACTATACAGGTACTGCTAACCACTACTGTACTGTGAACAGCTCAGCGAAAAAGTGCCCGATTTTTAGCACAGAAAAAAGCTGAAAAGTAACTCCTCTGCCCTCTAGCCAATAAATGTCTACACCGTGAGCTCTCTGGAATGCTTCCCAACTCAGAGAGACCAAGTAAACACTTTCTGTTGCAAAATAAATTATCTCGGAGATTATTGACGTAAAAACACAAAAAAGTAGCTCTCAAGTGCAGATTAAAACCAAACAACTAATTCCTTAAAAAGCCATCCTAGCTGATATAACAATCTCACTTTAAGCCTCCCTGTTTGTTTTCCAACTCAGAATGACCAGACTACTTTACTACTGGCACTAGAATTGCAGTCCAAGTCTTCTTAATGTAAAAACACACACTGGTTAGAAAAAAAAGTGAAAAGGTACTAACTAGTTACAACAAGTAATTGATACTTTAATTTGCTGTGTGTGTTTCCCAACCGGGATCAACCAGGCTACCTTTCTACTACCACTAGAATTGCAGTCCCACTCAACTTAATGTAAAAACACACTTCAGTTAACCACAAGTGAAAAGGCACCAGAAATAAACTAGCTACAAGTAATTTCAAGACAATTCAAAGGCAGACAAGCCAGCAATAAGGAACAAACACACACACACACACACACACACACACACACACACACACACACACACACACACGCTTTAAGGCAATTTTCATGGCTCAGTGTTCCTCCACCTCTCTGGCCTTGTATGTGCCCTTAGGTAGCTTCCCTCTACCTCTCCATCCCTCCCATTTCTCTAATTCCTAAATAATGTACACCCTACTACTTTGGGTTAATGTTGGTTGACTACCCTTTAAGAGAATGCAGGCAATGCCAAATAAAATATCTGCAACCCCCATACCCCCATTATAAATATAGCTACTCCAGGGCTGCACAGCAATGATGAAAAGTGAATGCATCGCTGTCACACAAAGTGGTTCCAGCAAGTAGCACTCTCATTCATGGCATTTGCATAAAGAATACTGAACCAATTGATTGCATCCTGCTATCTCCATGTCTAACTCCTCTTACAACTGGCCTTTGTTTCTCTGATAACAGAAATAAGCCCCCTTCTACATCATTGCTTACAACTCCTCATCTTCTGTCCCTGCCCCCTTGCTTTGAATACTAATACTTAATACATGGTCTTGCTCTGTCTCGTACTTGCTGCTTTCTTTGTCTACATTGTATTCTGTGGGTGTTTTTCCATCTGCATAGTCCCTGTGAACCTGTCTCTCTTTTCTACTTACAAGCTACATCATCCCCCTTTTCCTCTTAGTTTAAAGGTATGATTAGGAATGTTTACCTTTCCATCCCAACTTTGAACAATACTGTCTATTCTGGGTTAAGATGGAGGCTCTCCCTGACACAGAGTTGGTCTGTCTACTCTTTTATCCTCATCTCCCTACCTTTCCTAAGCCCTTTTTGCTTGTTCACTGTCATATAACAGTTAGTTATTATACTTTGTAATTCTCTTCTTTCTTAGAATACTGGCTGCTGTCACATGTAACATTTCTGAGAATGTTGCTTTCAAATCCTATCCTATCTTCTCTCTGACAGCTTTCTGTCTCTGTTTACTGCCATCTTAGCTGTATACAGTGACAGGTCATTGGTTCCATAGTCACCATTCATCGTCCCTCTTGGTAGTCAGCCTGGTCACCTTGTCCACCCAGGCTTACTAAGTGTATGCTTAAAGACCAGTTTCTCTGCAGTATGGTCTCTTCTTTATCCTTTCCAAGACTCATAGTCACTTTTATGAGTGACTCTTCAGTCACATAAACCATCTTCCTGGTCCCCACATTGTCTCTTCATTCCCATCTCCCTGGTCCCTACATTGTCTCTTCATTCCAGTCACACTTGCTGCCCTGTGTCATTACATTTCGTACCTGCAGCCTTTAACTGTCTCTGCCAGTTGCTTCCTTCCTTGTGTTTTATTGACCACATTTTCATGCTTTCTTTGTCATTTTTGAAGCTTTTCTTACTGATGTGCACTCCTAATTATTTCTAATCTTCTTCTCATTCCTGCCTTCTTTTCCTTATGTTACTTTTTAGTCCCGTGCTTCAGCTCTCCTTCATCTGCTTGTTCATCTGTTGCTGTGTTCTAGTAATGGCACCACTTTTATGTTCCATTCTCCCCATGTCTTCCTCTCTGTTGGTTTCTGCCAACCATTCTTTACCTATCCATTACCTACACCCAATGTTTCAGTTCCTGCCTTGCCTTCTCTACCTGTTCCTCCTCGTGATCATTTTGGCTGGTTTATACTTGCTCCTTTACCTTCTGCTACCCCCTTCCCACTCCATACCCCTCCTACACTCCATCTTGCTCCACTTCTAATTTCCTTGTCCAAGATGACTTCCTAATTATTGCCTCTCACATTACAACCCACACTCAACATCTCATTTCCCATATGATCCCTATCAGCTCCCACTTCAGTCTCTCTGCTGTCCTTCAGGTGCCACAGCAGAAGTCCACATGACTGCAGGTAATCCATCTCTTTTGGACTGCTGTCCCCCATCTTGTAACCTCATGCTTTAGTCTACTAACCGATTTATATTCTATTGCTGTGCAAGTGTTGTAATATGGCCTTTTAGCTTTATATTACCTAAATGATCACTTTACTATGACTTACATTTCATCATTTTTTTAATTGTGAAACATAACTCAAAAGTACAATAAAAATGGAAAATCTCTTTTTCTAGGGGGCAACCCCCTTTACCACTATGTAGGAGACTTGCCTCCTCCAACTTTCCTTACTTATATTTTTACTAACTCCACTGTCACACAACAGTGGAGAAAATGAAAAAAAAAAAAACCCCTCTGAAGTGTACTCTGATCCTGCTGTATAATACAAGTCAATACAGTTTTGGTTAGTCATGACGAAAAGCATCTAACTATAGCTGCAGTTGTTGCGGTGTAACATATCTGCCTTTTGATGCCTTAGTATCCTCTTGGCCAAATACTTCACTCGACAGCAGCTGATTTGCTTACAACCCAATGGATCATTCTTATGCATCTGAAGTGATAAACTCTGTCTGATAGAAACTTGATATGTCTCTTGAAGTATGAACTTTGCCTCAGACTAACAGTTATAACATTAAAAAAAACAGGGCCATTGCTGTATGCCTTAGAGGAATCAGCTGGTAAGAATGTAAAGGTAGTGTTTGGGGGTCACTGAAGATTTATTAGAATAAAAGGCAGACTAGACAAGAGGCAATGAGTTTAAGAATAATAGGACAGATAGCACAGCTGGCAGGTAAAGTTCAGTAACAGGTCTGTCTTTTTAAAGTAAAAAAAGAATTTTAGACACCGAGTCTTTAGATTTCTGTCTTAAAGCCACAGACCTCTATACTCCTTCCTAAATTTGCAGCTACTTAGAACTTGCCATGAAAATTACATCCAAAGTACTCTAACAAATAACATAAGAAGAATATGGTTTGCTTGTATTTCTTAGACCATCACTTTAAATACTAGGAAAAGTCTAACTGTACTTAGAAGATATGAAACAAAACCAGTATAAAATCTAAATGCGCTTCCAATACAAAGTGTGATGAGAGATTAAAGGATACAGGTGGACAATGTTCTCACTTTCGATAACCACATCACCACAACAGTCAGGAAATCCTTCTATGTGGCACACCTCATCACTAAGGGCTTTTCATCCAGAAAAAAGGAGGTCATTGTCCCACTGTACTCATCCCTCATTAGACCCATTATAGAGTATAGTGCCCCGTTTGGTATGTACCTCACAAGACATCCGCAACAGCTGGAAAGGCCACAGAAATACCTCATTAAAAGAATCACAGGTCTAAAGTAGATGCCATATGCTGACCATCTAAAAAAACTCCAGCTATACTCTGTGGCATATCATCTACTCAGATGCAATCTCTGCTTAACATACAAGGCCACGTCAAACCCTGAACTGCTGGACATACTCCACTTAAAGAAATCCCATTCCCTCAGAGCCACATGCTCCAGGGATCTAAACCTTGTCATCACAATGAACAAAACATGCTGGAGGGATAGGTTCCTGACCCAAAGACTCCCCATACTCTGGAATAGACTGCCGATGCATGTCAAGCAGAGCGCCTCCTTGGCCCTCTTCAAAAGGAACCTTGATGATTGGATGGGAGATAAGAAATTCACCCCGGGGATCATGTCAGTCGCCCTGCTAGACAGGGGTCCAGAGAAGTAAATATTGTGGGAAGAAATATCCAGGGAATTGTTATGGCTAGGCTTGTATAGGCCTTAGGGCCGATATCCTAGTACCAACCTATGAACCTATGAACCTAAGCATTAGAATTACTGGAAACTTGCCCTCACAACCTTAAAAGGGGATCAAACCTCATACAACCACATGTTTATATATTAACAGTGAAAATGATTAGTCAAATAGGAAGAGAAATAAATAATGCAAAAAAAAAAAGTATGCTAGTACTATGAAGAAACAGTTCATACAAGCAGGCACCAAGCATGACTCGAAAAGCATACATTTCTTTAGAGGTGATGAAGTCCTGTTACAGGGATGAAAGCAGTTAAAAAATGTATGGTTTTGAATCATCCTTGGCACTTGCTTGTATCAAATCGAAGGAAATAAGTATATAATTACGCAATCAAATATTTCTAAGTGGACACTGCATTATGCCCCCCTAGGTACATAGTGTCATACTATAAAACATACAGTGCTTCTTTCTTCCTTTAATTTTTTTTTCAAAATTTTTTTGCAGTCATTTCTGAAATATTAGTTTCTTGTACATGAGAGAGTGTGATAGCTTTCAAATCTTTAAATTTACCTTTCTAGCAGTTAGAAAATGTGCAGCCATGTTTTTATCATATTATCTAATGTCTTTACCTAATTCTTGTAGTCTGATTTTAAAATGATGATTTGTTTATCCGATATGAAAATTGCCATAAATACAAAATAATGTATAGTTTACATTCATAATGTTGAAAAGGGCACATTTGATAACAAACTTTCTACAACTGACATAAAAGTAACTATCTGTTATAAGAAACCTGAAGGCTGAGGACTGACCATAAGAGTCATTACCCATTTAACCAGGTTGTCCCCCTGGGCACACAGTCCCTTTTCAGGTGCAACCTGGGAGAAATGTCTGGTTAAGTAATTTGTTCAAGGTCACACAGTAGGCAAATGAGGGCTGCGGGAATCAATCCTTGTACCAAAGGAACTATAATTCACAGCATTAAACATCTGTGCCTACTGCCAGGATCTTGCTGGGGGAGTCTGTATCAACATGTGCAAAAATTAATTGTATTAATTACTTGAGATAAGGTAATGTGATATTCTGGAACAAAATACAACTTATTCCATGATGCATTTCTATTTAAGAATTATGTTTTTATATGTTTGTAACAACTCATCTCTAGTTTTTGCACATGATTTCCAGGGCTCTCATCTCAGTTTGTGGTCATCATAGCTTGCCTTTTGAATCTGTAACAGCATTTAGAAAGTGAGGTCATTTAATGTAGGGTTGATGACCACATAGAAGTTACCCAGAAGGTGGGAAAAGGACAGTAGAGAAGCCAGATTGCAATTAGTGTTATACAACAAACTATAATTACTAATTTATTTCTTTAACCACTATTTTTTTCTTGTATAACTTGCTCATGACAGTATTCACTTATGTGGCTTCAGGAGTCAAATCTATATTGTTAGTATTACTTTTTTATTTTATGGATATTGTAATGGAAATGCAGATCTAGCCTGTTACTGCAAATCTTTGCAAAAAAAAAATCTTCATACTGATTAATTTTACCTTGGCACAAAATAAAAGATCATCTCTACAATGTGCATGTAAAACAATATTATTATGATACTATTGACTACTATACATGTATTCCATTCCAAACAAACCCCAAAACAAATCTGCATAACATGGAGTAAAACATGCCCTGTGACCATACTTTCTCTTTAAGCTATAATTATGTTCATTAAACTATATTATTATGCAAGCAGACCCATACTAACTCAGAAATAAAGTCAGTAGTTGGAGTTGAGCCTAGGTAGTAACGAAGGTCCTTCAGAACATAACAGGGTACAATGTCAGTATATAATGAATTAACTTCTATTGTTAACTCTCAAATGTTTTTTTTTTGTTCATACAAACCTATCCAGTATCCTCAAATCTGTAGAATATTGTGCATAAGAATTCAGTAACATCACACTTTGTAAGCTGTGCATTAATTAACTTGCTCACTTGTCATATTAACTGCCATATCTAAGAATAATGGGACTTCCTGGGAGAGTATGTGTATCTTTGGGTCTTCTTCAGAAGACTGACTCAACACAATGTCAAATGTCATATGGTCAAGACCATATGACCGACTTTCCGAAAAGAAGAATAACAAAAATCTAAATTTTTGCAGGGGGACAAGCACCTCCTGCACCCCCAACCCCCCTGCATTTTATACATGCTAACTCCAAGATTGCACTACAGTGGGGAAAAGGGTAAATTCCTCGATCCCCACTGTACCACAATCTCCATTCAAAAGCATCGACATTTTGGGAGGTTGATCATATGGTCTTGACCATATGACATTTGGCTTTCTGTTGACTAGATCTTCTGAACAGGAACTGTATCTTTATATAGTATTGATAAACAAAATGTTAACCTAGGTAACAGGCTGTATAATAAAATGTAATTTCACTTCCTATGAGAAGAATTGTAGATAGCTTTGCATGGTAGATATGAAAGCAGCTATTTGGTCTTAGAGTATCTTTCATTACCAAAAAAATTGATACATGTCATTATCTCTTAAATATTGCATGCGCTATATTAACAGACTGGCTCACATTAAAAATGACAAGACAATCACCCATGTTAGCATCTTTAATGACTGTACACTATTTTTCAAATTCTGAATCACCTGCTTTTCTCTACACATGAGATTATATCTAACCAAATGTCTATATCTAAAATGTTATTTAAAAACTTAAAGGCATTGATATTCAATAACCGTATAAAGGGTATAAGTATAAAACTTAGAAATGAAAGTACTTTTGTAGAACTAATGTGACACAAAGGATTATATCCAGCAAAAGTATAACTTGCAATACCAGAACTACAGGAAAGAAAAGTTGTCCTCATTTTCCTGTGTGCTTTCATATTCAACATCACAAATGTCAGTTACCTAATCTAATGAATGTCTTTGAAAATAAATTTTAAGCACATTCTGAGCACTATTTTAAATAGTTCGGTTTAGCCTTTATGCAGTTTGCTAAACATTTTGTGGCAAAAATTTAAGCGCAGTGCTAACACTAAAATCATTGACATTAAATGTACTTTACTTGGTATTAAATATGTCAGAGGAGGTATTAGTGGTGGACGTAATGTGGTGTGCAAACCATACCTTATTTTGTTTTGAAATGTATCTGTTGCCCCCCCCCCCCCACACACACACACTGGCATTCATTTCTATGAGGTTTTCATCATAACGGTATATATATATATATATATATATATATAGCATTATGGACATGTACATCCACTCTGTTACGGTTTTGCTGCTTATTACTATCTTCTCCAGAACACTGAGAATGTGAATTCCCATTCTGCTGCGTTTGGAGTTCTGAGAACTTCCCATGTAGTCCCAAGGCAGGTGCGGTGACACTTAATTTCTGAATTTCAGTTCAACCTTTCTCTGGGATTTTTTAAACACTTCAAAAGCTGATTCTGTGTTATAATCCTCCCAATCTCTCCTTGGCATCTATTTCTTTCTTTACTGTAATTATGTTCTCATTTCTATGTTCTTCTCATTAATAATTAATTCTTGAATCATTAGAGTCCCCTCTATTGCTCTCCTCATTTTCAGGGGCTTGAAGATAAAGGAGTTATTTTTCTCTGGGACCAGTTTTCTAGCTCTGCAATCACTATAACAAGTCAACGTCTTGTTTTAATATAAAGTTGATAGGAACACTAGTTTCTGATTACTATCCATTAATATCCATAAAGGAAGTAGCCCGAGCTTCTATCCGGACTAGATTCATGCACAGAGGCTTTGAAATTGAAATGTTCATGCTTAGAGGGTGCACAGAGGGATGCAGGAGCTGCTTTTGCCTCAGCAGTAAAGTTTTCCTCCTGCTTAGACCTATAGCAGGGTGCTCAGTACATTATCCTCGCTAGTTTATTAATTGATTTAGTTGGAAATCTGACAGTTCTAAATGTAATCCAGCTGGCTGGACTTCTACAAGGGCCATATTGAGCAGATATAATGGGAGAAGATCACGTTCCTGAAGGTAGCCTCTGTGAATGTGAAAGGACTAAATATGTTCATCAAAAGTAATTTTATTTACTATGTAGTTTGTCACTTTTTCCACTGCTGAGTAACATTGGATTTGGTATATATAAGTTCAGGGGGTGCTGCAAAAAAACAAAAAACAAAAACAAAAAAAGTTTCCTTGGATGTTCACAGAAGGCAAACATTTTTTTAAATTTCTTTTTACGTTTGTCCAAACTACCTTCAGCAAGTTTACCAATTTCAGAAATGTTTGAATACTAGGAATGTTTAACTTTGTTCCACTTTGATGGTTAATTTTCATCCTAACATTAGGGGATACTAAACCCATTTAAACACTCATTCAGGTAAATCAACTACTCATCTGTTAATTTTAAGTTGCATACACCTATTCTTTTTTTTATTTTGCACAGTAGATGCTTTGTTGCATTGTTGTAGGTGATTATTATTCTAGTAGCCCAGGAGCCATTTTAAACTTAGCCTAGTTTACCCAAACTTTACCAATATATTGTTGACATGCATCAGTACTGCAGGGAATGTTATGCTTATGATACAGGTTTGATCACATCAAGTGTTCAAAGGCTGCCCCTGTCCATTAGGGATATAGGTCCCAAACCAGGGGTACATTTTTCATTTCAAATCCCTGCAACGTGACAGCATCTAGGAGAAAAGCCAGCAGATTACTAGTTAAGCCTTTTCATATTGTTGTCATAAATATTTTATCCTTGTATTTTTGTTTTATTGTACTGTGTTTGTGTTCAGTCGCTTTAATAAGCATGAAGTTGCAGTTGAGTCAAATTCTGCTAAAACCAATTACAAGCAGACCATATCCGAATATATAACTTCTCCTGTCTTTTGGTCATTCATTCAGTCTGAATGCATATCTACTAAATTATACACTGATGTATGACCTAAATTGCACACTAATGTATGACCACTGATCACCTTTGTTTGCATTTTTTGTCAAATGCATCATTCTCATCAAAACATTCATTTCATTACCTGCAAAATGTCAGCATCTAAGGGAAATAAAATAATATTTTGTGACTATGATCTCAGATTATGGGGCAGTTTTTGTGAAAAGGATTCTCCCATTTTTTACTAGGAATGCTAAATGATCTGCAATTTTGTGGCTTTTTATTTATTTTTTATTTTTTATTTTATTTTACATTTGATGACCGGGAAAGTCCGACTGGACACAGCTCCATTTTCAGCGGAGACCTGGGGAGAAAAGCTCCACTTAAAACAATTGCTAAACAGATACGTTTATAAGAAACAGCCCTGTATTCTTAATAGACACTTGTAAAATAATATCTAACATTGCTTCAACATGCTTATGTACATCACATAGCTGTGTTTTTAAGGCAAACAACTAGCATATAGGAATGTATTTAGTAATTAGTTACTGATATATAAGTTACTACCATTGAAATAAAGCATTTTTAGGAAAGAAAAGAAATCTAGAGGATAGGCAGTACTGAGTCATCCTTGATAGTATCCTAGTATGACTGCAATATAGTGGATTAGCCTAGGGAGTCACATGGGCACAGCCAGTTGTTAAAATAGTGGGTTTTGAGTAGTTTCCTAAATTGTGGGGCAGAGCTTGTAGAAGTTATGTGATTTGGAAGTGAATTCCAGGTTTTTGCTATCGTAGAGCCAAAGAGAGTTTTACCAGCTTCATTTTTATGTTTGATGACATTTATGAGATTTTGGTTTGTTGATTTTAAGACTCGGGTAGTGGTGTAGGGTTGTATTAGATTTTGTAGTATGGGGGTTTTGTCAGGGAGGTAGTACAGTTTGTGGGCTGTGGAGAGCTGTGTAGTAAGAAGTAGTTGGGGGAACTCAAGCCATTTGAGCTGTTTGATGGAATGACAGTGATGGTCCCTATTAGAGGCACCTGTAGCAAACCTGGCAATCTTGTTATAGCAAGCTGTCATTTGGTTTTGTTTGCTGTGGTGAAGATTCATCAGGATTGGAGAGGCATACAGTAGGGTGGATAGTAGGTGAATTCTAGCAATAGTGGCTTTGGTATGGTTGGTCATGAACTGCCTGTTCCTATACAATAGACCAAGCTTTTTGTGCACTTTTTTGATTGTTTGGGCTATGTGTATGTCAAATTTAAGTTTGTTATCAATTACTACTCCTAAGAGTTTGGTGTGTGATGTAGGGGTGATTAGGGTATTATCCTTGGAGTTTATGTTGAAAACATTGTTTAGTGCAGAAGATCTACCAGGAGTAAAGAGAAGTAGGTTTGTTTTTTTGGGATTGAGTATAAGTGTAATGCTAGAAAAACATGCTTCAACCAATGTAAAGTTGTGTTGTGTTATTGTTTGTAGTTCGCTTAAGGTTGGGGTGGCACATATGATAGTAGTGCCATCAGCATATTGAACTACAGAAGCAGAGGGGGAGGATACAGCTATCTGATTTGTAAATATGGAGAACAGTAAAGGACCAAGAATTGAACCTTGAGGGACACTTATGGATACTGGTAGGAGGGAGGATCGTGTGTCCCACCACCGAACTGCTTGTTGTCGGCCTGATAAATAGCTGTTGAACCACAATATAGTGGGGGAGGTAAGGTTAAGGGTAGATAGAGTTTTGAGCAGCAAGCTGTGGTTGACCATATCAAATGCTTTTGATAAGTCTAAGAATACAGAGGATACAAACTGTCCGTTGTTTCTATGGGTGTTGACTATGTTGGTGTAAGAGAGTAGGGCTGTTGTGATACTATGGGAGGGTCAAAAGCCATGTTGAGATGATGATATAAGGTTATTTTGTAGGAGGTATTGCATTAGTTGTGAATGTATTACTCTTTCTAGTATTTTTGATAATGGTGATATAATTGCGATTGGGCGGTAGTTGGTGAGCTCTAGGGAGTTGCTGCCTTTGTGGAGTGGGATAATATGGGATATTTTCCACAGGTTAGGCACTTTACATCCAGATGTGGATCTATTTATGAGGATAGATATGGGGTAAGATATGGTTTCAGCTGAGAGTTGAAGGAAATCTGCAGGAAGTTTGTCAGCTGCCAGTGTGGTGGGTTTTAGCTTTTTGAGGAGTTTAGTAATAAATTTTGTGGGCGCTGGAGAGAATGAAAAGTTAGAGGGATTATTTTGCTTAATAGGGGTAGAAAGGGCGGGAGAAGATGTGGGGTTGGTAGTGCTATTTAGGGTATTAGATAGGGCTAGGACTGTTTCTGTGAAGAATCTGTTGAATTGGGTGGGGATGTCCTCATTACTGGACGGTACTATGGGTCTGGGAGTTCTGGTTTTACCTGGGTGAAGTAATTTATTTATCGAGGTCCAGAATTTCTGAGGGTGTTGGGCATGTTTTTCTTGTAAGGTTTTGTAATAATTAGTTTTATCAATCTTTATGAGTTTTTTGGCCTTGTTCCAGAGAGCTAGGTAGATTTGTTTTGTGGTAGTCGTTTTCTGTTTATGATATTGGTGCCAGGCTCTATCTCTGTCCTTCATTATGGTTTTAGTTTCTTTTGTTAGCCAAGGGGCATAGTTAGTCTTAACTCTGATGGTTCGTGATGGTGCATGATGGTTTAGGATTTTGAGAAAGGTTGAGTTAAAGTAGTCTACTCCTTCCTCTAGTGATAGGTGTTTTAGGGGAGACCAATCACAGTGTTTTAGTTCATTGTTTAGGTCCTTGGCTTTGAAGTTCTTTTTGTTGTGAACTATTCTAAGGATGGGTTGGTGACATTGTTGGGATTTATTCCCAATAAGGTAGGTTGGCTGGTGATTGCTTAACTTGTCTGGAAGGCAGCCTGATTGGTGCACTAAGGTGTGGTCAGATAGAAGTATCCAATCTAAGATGGATTGTCGTTTGGTATTTTTATCTACTCTTGTGGGGGTGTCTATGATTTGGGTAAAGCTGTGAAGATTAATATGGGTAGTGGGGTTGTATTTGGCACAGTCAGTCCAGTCAGTGTTAAAATCTCCTAAGAGTATGGTCTCATGTGGATGGGTAGTAGACAGTCAATGCAATAGGTTTTCCACAGTGTCAGTGTTGTTTCCAGGTGGGATGTACTTACAGGCTATTACTATGTGCTTGCAAGAGTTTAGTTTTAATTTAGCTATGCTGAGTTCTATACCATTGATGTCTTGAGAGCTGCAGTTAAGCTGTTCCAATGTGAGATTATTTTGAAACAGAATAGCTACACCTCCTCCTTTTTTTTCTTGCCTATCTTTCCGTATAATACTGCAGCCAGGGGGTGTAATTTCATTATCATGATGTTCTGGTCTAAGCCAGGTTTCTGTTAGTATGGCTAAATCTGGTTTATATAGAGCCAGTTGGGCATGGAGGTCTTGAACTTTGTTGAGTATGCTTCTTACATTAATGTTTAAGAGAAAAAAGTAAGAAGTTGGCCTGCTATATAGAGGGTTTGGATTGTTAAGGTTTGTATGGAGTGAAGAATCTGGTCCTGGGTTGGGATGTATATCTCCACAACAAGTGAGTTTCTAAGTTAGATATAGGTAGAGTTTAAGTAGTTTTTGCATTATTTTATATTGTTTCTGGGATAAGTGATGGTTGATTTTGTTTGTTGGTTTATTATTGGTGTAGGAAAATTGATGGCTTTGGGTAAGGTCGGATGGTGATATGGGCAATGGTTTCAGTTGAGGTGAATTAGCTTTGATTTCAGTTTGCCAGTGAGTTGGATATGTGTGATGAAGTTGTGTGTGGTAGGATATAAGGCTGGTTAGTAAAGGAAGAACAAGCATGATTAATGTGTAGAATGCTACCTTTATTTCTAGGAGAGTCATTTTATTGATTTGTTATGTCTAGTTTTGTGTTATCTTTAGTAATGGGAAGGTAGTGGTGAGTGTAAGTAGGGGCTGTTGACTAAGTGTTAGATAAGCACTTGGAGTTGATGTCAAGGTGTGGTGTGTTAAGTTTGAGTGGGGGAATAATTGTACATTTGATTGATTGATTGGGTGTGTGAATGGGGGTAGTGGTTAGCTGCTATAAGTTTAATTGAAATAGGGGTGGGTGGGAATGTGGGTAGGGTAGAGGAGCGAAGTAAGTGCAGCGAATGGAGAGGGGCAGCACTTAGGAGCAGCAGCAGTTCTGTAAAACAATCAGCTACTAGAGCTCTATGCAATAGAGTTAGCTGGTTAACAATTTACTTTCATGGAAAATATATTTTACTCCTGACTTAATGCTATTTAGTTTACTCAGAAAGAGACATTGTGCCTACATCTATGTGGAGGGAAAGAGCATAGGATGTCTGGCGTTAGACTATGGAAGAAGGTGGGGGAGCTCAGGCAGGTTAGGAGGCAGAAGGTCTGAAGTGGTGAAGCTATAGTCTAGGTGAGAGAGGATGAAAGTGAGAGAACAGTTTGGGGAAGTGCCATTCATCAGACTAAACTGCTCCCAAGTCTTCTTCCAAACCAATACTGCTTGTATCTTTGTAATATTCAGCAGTCCTTTAATAGCTGAGTGATGATTCTAAATGAATTTTGAGTCTTCACCAGGTATTTCAGGGAAGCCAGCACCAGGTTTTGGAAGGCAGAATTAATTATCTATAATATTGTATAGGACATCCTCCTTCATTTTCATGTCTATTAAATGTATTATCTGCCCCATGTAGTCCTAGATGCTCACTTGGCACTAGTCTTTAGTTTTAGTGTAGACATTAACTGTGTAGTTGGGTACCACATACCTGCCTTCCTCATTTATAATATGTTGTCTGATTATCCTTCCTGTGTTTCACCAGTGCACTATTATCTTGTTATTAAGCAGAGTGACACCTGATGATGTCCTGTTTGTCATGATGTTTTTTGTCTCATGTGGGTGGTCTTCATGAGATTGTCAGGACCATTTTCTAAACCATTCCTGGGCTCTTTAATGTTTCTTGTGATGCCATAGTTAACCAGTGCAGTAGTGTGCAACATAGCCCAGTATAAGATCCTGTTTAAAATATAACAACCAAAAATGTGATCATTAGAAATATGTGACTAAATGCATGAAAAGGGGAAAATATGCTGAGTCCAGGATTGTGGTACCTCTGCACAATCCTTTTATTCCAATGTATAATGATCTCAGAGGGAGCATATCGAAGTAACAGGTGTGTGAGGGCATAGCCCCTCAGAGGAGGGGTGCAGACTGGTTCTCCCCATTGCAAAAAATGCTTTCATAATTTTACAATCAGTCTCAGGATTTATTATAGTTCTTTGACATTTGTATTTTATTTCTTATGGCTGTGAGACTTGCATGTACAGATCTGGCACTTTTGAGATAGAGCCAACAATATAAGTGGTTGCAGGTACTTGCTGAGGCATTTCCCAGACTAGTACAAGAACTGACATCCCAGGTACTTCACTGATATCCCAGGTACTTCATGTGTGTCATTGTTGCTACTGTAGAAAGTATAAACTCTGGCTTGTCATGCTATACTATGAGCGGCAGTGCGGCACTAGCAGCATGCTTGTCTCGGCTGGATTTTCTTGCCTTCCTTCATAGAAGGTAGAATGGTATCCCACTGCTTACTGGGGTTTCCCTATGTGAACAAGAGGAGTAATTTTTATGGGTCATCATTAATCTTAATTTTCATAGTGAAAATGTGAGTTGGTAAACCTTAAAAAAGATAAGAACATTTTTTATGCAACAGGGCACATGCCCCTGCACTCCTGATGTGACGGTCTCCCCCCACCCCAAAAATGATATATGCCAACTCCATCGATGGTTGCACTACAGTGAAGAAAAGGGGGCAACACCTGAGAAGTGCATCACTGGCTTTGCACAATACAACATATTGAAGTGAAACTCACTGTGATATTAATTTCTCAACCTTCAGCCACTCAGCAAATGGAGCAGTGCAAACATGGAGGTAAGGCATTTAATATATGTATGTGTGTGCATGCATGTGTGCGTGCATGTGTGTGTGTGTGTGTGTGTGTGTGTGTGTGTGTGTGTATGTATATATATATATATATATATATATATATATATATATATATATATATATATATATATATATATATATATATATATATATATATATATATATATATATATATATATATATATATATATATATATGTGTGTGTGTGTGTGTGTACATCCAG